>NW_006408680.1:4167142-4170922 GCF_000296735.1 Chrysochloris asiatica | reverse complement strand
CCACCTCCACCACCATCTCCACCTCCACCACCACCCAATCACTTGGAGGGACTTAACATTAGATAGAAAAGTTATACTCAGTCAATTCAAGGAACCACAAGGATGGTACAGACTTGAGCAGACTCATAGACCAAGTATGTGCGTAGAGGAAGAGGGATAGAGGTCCAAAAGGAATGGAAGGAGTTGGTCCAAGCATCCAAAGAAAAGGTTTGTCTCGAATGGAGAAACACTATACAAGCCAGGAGAAACAACAGTCCTTATGTGTTGACTGACTTTAAGAGGATGTAGAAGAGGTTGGAGGCTTGAAGAAAGTTAAAACAACAACAAAGAAAAGAACTAGTCAAAGACTAGCAGAATTGTCTACTCTCACAGAGATTAGAGACTGTGAGTGGTAGGAATTGTAGACTGCAACCGGATGTTTTCTTCCAGTCATGCACAAGAGGGCACCCGAGGTGTGGGTGGGTGAGGGAATGGGGAGGAGTATGTGACCACAGTGCCAGTGTTGGTAGCTCAAGTTCTCCACCGTGTGATCCAGGCTGAGTGGACCATTAGTATGCAGAGGAAGGAGCTGATGTATTAGTTGAAAATAAGCTCTCAAATGACTTCACTAAGGGATATCAATGAACAAAAAAAATTGCAGAAATGGCATAAGATCTCTGCATGCACATAAGGTCATGATCCAAAGGTGATATCAGAAAGCAAACAATTTCAGTTGGGAGACATTCTGAACCACAGCTCCACTTAAATCACTTTTAGATTTGGGACCTGAAGACATTCTGAAAGGCTTAAAACTTGTTGATTTTGCTGAAATATTATGGGAAAATTTGTGCTACAGCCATATAGAACTAGAGCAGGTGTCATGTTCAAAATAATGTGATCACAAACTAGGAGAAGGAGACTGAAAACCAGTTCAACCCCATCCCAAAGACAATGGTTTGGGCAGGAAGACCCCCCACTCAGTCTTCCAGAAAGGTTCCCTTTGTCTTTTATCAAGGCTAGCATGTGACTGATATCAAGGCAAATTAGTTGCCCCCATGTAGAGAGCATAACAGAGTTTCTGCTTTCGTAACATCTGCATTTAATTCATCTGGTTCTTAAATGAGGTTTAAAAGAAGAGATACTGGAAAGAGAAACTTCACACCAAAACCAGAAGCTGAGGGTAATCAATGAAAGTCACTTATAGAATGCCTTCTTTGTGTTAAGACATTTGGGTGTTTATTATTCACATTGGCTTTCTGATTACTGAAAACTTTCTCTCTGTTTTATATTCCCCCATATTCTGGCTTTACATTAGAAAAATATTTTCTCATTAATGTTGTCTAATTTATTATTATATTTGACATTTATCACAACTTTTTGTGGGATCCTGGTGTGGCACAAGCCAAACCTACCAGCCACTCCTTGGGAACTTAAAACAGGTCGTTGTAAGTTGGACACCCCCAGTACAATGGATTGCCCAGTGGCATTAGCAATGGGCTCAAGCATGACAACGATTTTTAGGATTGCAAAGGACTGGGTAGTGTTTTTCGTTCTATTGTGAATTGGGTCACTATGAGTCAAAGCCGACTTGATGGCATGTAACAACGCGAGTAGGAACCTACTCGATGGCACTTAATCATAATGTTTTTTTGCCACCAAGTTTCCGTATTTTTACCTATTTACAACTATAATCTACCAAGAAAATGAAATGAAACTGTAAAATCCCTTGCTTTGTGATTATTGTTGTTGTTGTTGTTAAGTGCCGTCGAGTCGGTTCCGACCCATAGCGACCCTGTACAGGGTTTCCGAGGGTGTAAATCTTTACGGGAGTAGAAAGCCTAATCTTTCTCCCGCGGAGCGGCTGGTAGTTTCGAACTGCTGACCTTAAGGTTCGCAGCCCGATTCGTAACCACTACGCTACCAGAGCTCCTTTGTAATTATAGATGTTTTAAACATTTGCATTTTAATCCTCTGGGTTTAAACTCACCTCATCAGTCCTCTTTGGAAAGCCTGTACAGAGTCTATATGAATCAGAACCAACATAATGGTACTTGATGACAATAACAATGTTTTGTTTCTTTGTTTCTCAGTTTTGACAAAATATTCTGGTGGGATTTTGATTGAGATTGAAATTAATCTATTGATCATTTGGGGGAGGATTGACTTCTAAATAATGTTTTTATCTTTCAGACCACAGACATGAAATGTCTTTTTTAGAGGTTTTAATACTTTTTTCATCTATTTTTATAGCTCTCTATGCTTGGGTCTTTTGCATTTTTGTCATTTTTATTGATACGTTTTTATATTTTTATACATTACTTTTTAAATTTACACTTGTTCATCTCTTGCCTCTAGAAATAAAATTGAGTATTGATTACTACATTAAAACTTGATAAGATGTCTTATTGGTTCTAGTACCTTTCTCATACATTTTATCAGATCTCTTACATACGTTATTATGCTACCTGTGAATGAGACTAATGTGAATGCGTTCTATTTCTTTTTCTTGCCTGATTGCACTGGTTAGATCATTCAATACAATGATGAAAAAAATTGTGAGGAAAACATATGATTTACTAATTACTAGTCATAAAACCAAATCTACCTCCATCCAGTGGATTCTAATTTATAGCGACCCTCTAGGTCAGAGTAGGACAGCTGCATAGGGTTTCTGAGATCATTAATATTGAAGTGACCAGTCAGCCGTACCTTTTTCCTGCAGAGCAGCTGGTAGACTTGAACTGCCAATCTTGTAGTCCATAGTCCAGTACTTCACCCACAGCACCACTGTCCTAATTTCTAATCCTATGGGGAACATATTTAGTTTTTAGCCATCAAGTCTGAGGTTAGTAGCTCATGTTTTTTTCAATGACCTTTATCAGAATGAAGGTATTGTCTTCTGTTTCTACATTTATGACAGAACTGATAGGAAAGGATGATGGATTTTTGTCCAGTACTTTCGCTGTAGTTCTTGAGACAGGCTGGTGGTTTTTGTTTTGTTTTGTTTTGTTTTTAATTTTCATTGAATCATATTAGTGGATTTTTGCATATGCAGCCAATCCTACATTCCTATAATGCATTCATTAGGTCATGATATATCTTCCATTTTCCATGTTGTAGATTGATTGGTTAAAATCACAGTCAGCATTTCCTGAGAATAGAAGACTGCGTTGTAGATGGCAGTTTTATTATCTGGCAAAACCCTTTCTACCTTTGGTATTGTATTATTCTTGTAGCCTCACAAAAAGTTGGGCCAAGTGTTCTCCTCTTTCATTTTATCAAATGGTTTGAATAAAATACACATATGGGCTTTGTTATTAGGAATTCTATTTGCCTAGGATTAGCTTTCTGCATCTTCTCTAACTTCTAACGAGCTTATTTCTATAATTAAAGTATATTTCCTGTAGGCAGTCTATAGTGGGATCTTGCTTTGTAATGTAATCTCAGTCTCTGTTTCATGAGTAGAGTAAACCATTTACATTAAAGGGATTCTTGATACAGTAGCATACACATCTATCATTTTTCTATTTGTTTTTTATTTATTCTAATTTTTATCTTTTCTTATAGATGATATTTTTATGATCCATTTTGATCTCCCTTGTGGCCTATACCTCTTTGTTTTGTTGATTTAGTCAATACTTTATTATTTATTTGGTGTTGTTGTTAAGAGCTGTTGAGTCAGTTCTGACGCATATCAACCCTGTATAGGGTTTTCAAACAGTGGCTTATCCTATAACACCACACCAGGACTCCCTAGTGCTTATTGTATGTTTCAAAATGAGATCAGTTACACCATCTTTG
>NW_006408680.1:4152219-4154113 GCF_000296735.1 Chrysochloris asiatica | reverse complement strand
GCATATTAAATTAGGCAAATCTGCTGCACAAGACCTCTTGAAACTGTTGGAGAGCAAAGATGTTAGTTTGAGAAGCAAGGTGCACCTGACCCAAACTATGGTTATTATCAATAATCTCATATGCAGGTGAAATTTGGACAGTGAATAAGGAAGACCAAAGAAAAATTTATGCATTTGAGTCATGGTATTGGAGGAGACTATTAAAAGTACCATGGATTGCCAAAAGAACAAACCAGTCTGTGTGGAAAAATTACAGCCAGAATGTTCCTTTGAAGCTAGGATGGCCAGACTTCATCTCTCATACTTCAGACATATTATCAGGAGGGACCAGTCCTGAAAGAAGGATATCATGATTGATAAAGCAAAGGGTGATAGAAAAAGAGGAAGACCCCTAACAAGATGACTTGGCACAGTGGCAGCTGCAATGGGCTCAAGCGTGGCTATGATTGTGTGGGTGGTACAGTACTGGGCAGTGTTTCGTTATGTTGTGTGTAGGATTACTGTGAGTCAATAAGGACTCGATTAAACCTAACAACAACATGGGAAAGCTGAGGCCAAAGCAGGGTACAGAGAATTCAGAGTCCTTGAGCAAATTAGACTCCTCCAAACAGTGGGTGTGACGCTGTGGGCTGATGCGTCAGACTGCAGAGTCATTTGAACTGCAAGGTTGGTGGTTCAAGCTCACCAGCTGCTCCTTAGAAACCCTATGTAGGGTTGCTAGGGGTCAGAATCAACTCAACACTTTACATCAACAACAACCAACAGTGGGTAGAAGTCAAAGTCAAGAAAATCAGTGGTTCTGAAGCCAGGTAGGCAAATGAGAATGAATTAAATGCAATAAAAATAAAGAGGCCAAAGTTTGGAGGCACACAGTTATTGGAAATCAAAGGTTTAAAAGCGAAGCAATAAGCATCCGAGAATAAAGTAAAATGGGAAAGCCTACATTTACGGTCATGGATCATCAAGTGTGCAGGACTATAGAATCCCATCAAGCAGTGTGCACCTAGGAAAGGGATTCCATTTTCAATGGGTTGGATTGATTGGGAGCTTAGTGGACAGAGAGTTGCCCCACCGTCGTATTCCCACCCCACAGCCTCTAAAGACATTTTCTTCACTACAAGGCCCAAAAGTCAACTTAAAACAGGAATCCAGTATAGAACTATGTGCACTCTGGTTCCTTAAAACGATTATGATAATTATCCTGAGTTTAAGGAGAAGTGAGTTATAATGCTTCATATTAGCTGTTCCCCATGTCATATTTACTTGACATGTAAGTGACATTAAACCCTTGGATATAAGGTGTTATTTTTGTATTAGTTCTATTATAAGCCTACAGTCTTACATCTTTTAACCCACTACACTTGTAATCCACGACGTTCCTTCATGGTCTCCGTGGTAGATGTTTAAAAGATTACTATCATAATGACCCTCCTCTCTTAGCCTCCTGGAGTTCTGATGTGTCACTGTAGGATAAGAAAAATGAGTGCTTATCCTAAAGCATGGCACTAGGATTCCATAGGCCCAATGTTAAGAAAGTGTATCATGGGATCAGTTCCTAAGAAGCTCCTGAGGAGTTTGAACCACCAACCTTGCAGTCGAGTACTTATCCTAGAGCACCACACTAGCGCTCTAGAAGCCGCTGTTGTTGTTATTGTTGTTCTTGTTGTGAAGTGCCGTTGAGTTGATTTTGACCCACAGTGACCCTGTATAGGTTTTCCAAGGAGCAGCTGGTGAGCTTGAACCACCGACCTTGCAGTTTAAATGACTTTGCAGTCTTACATATTAGCCCACAGCACCACACCAGGACTCTGCCTAAAAGGCCATTGTTGTTGTTGTTGTTATATACCATCAAGTCGGTACCGACCCATAATGACCATAATATGCATAGCAGAAT
>NW_006408680.1:4144747-4151134 GCF_000296735.1 Chrysochloris asiatica | reverse complement strand
CATCAGTAAATATTTGAAGTCCTCTTTGCTTTCAACAGGCAAGGTTGTATCATCTACAGATCTCAGATTGTTACTGAATCTTCTGGTATTTGGTCATTAGTGTCTAATACATCAGTTCTGTTTTTGCGATGGCCTCTATGTTCAGGTGACATATGTTCAAGGTCCTATTTTGGTTCTCATGGACTTGTTTTATTCAGCTTTAACCTGGACTTGCAAATGAGCAATTGATGGTCTATTCCAGTCTTCCCCTAGTCTTGTTTTGGCTGACGATATGAAGCTTTTCCACGATCTCTTTCCACAGATGTAATCAATTTGATTTCTGTGTATTCCATCTGGTGAGGTCCATTTGTATAGTCATCTTTTATATTGTTTGTTTATAAAAGGTATTTGCATTGAAGAAGTCTTGCAAAGCTCTAACATGAGCTCTACAGTATCATTTCTGTCACCCAAGGTTGTATTTTCCAACAACTAATCCTACCACTCTTTCCAGCCTTTGCATTCAATTACCAGTAATTATCAATACATCTTAATTGTATGTTTAGTCAACTTCATATTGAAGAAGTTGGTAGAATTTTTCAATTTCATCATCCATGCCTTTAGTGGTTTGTTTGTTCATTTGAATAATAATGGTCTTCCTTATTTTTTGTTGTTATTAAGTGCCATCAGTATATAATGACCCTGTATTGGGTTTCTGAAACTTTAAAACTTCCACAGAAGCAGAAAGCCTAATCTTTCTTCTGTGGAGTGCCTGGCGGGGGTCAAACCACTTTGTGGTTCACAGTGCAATGCTTGTATAGAGTCATAGTTCTCCCAGCATTCCTTGTAGGTTTGTTTTTGTTAGGTGTTAGGTGAGATGAAGTTTGGCCATCTTGGCCTCCAAGGAGTACTCTGGCTGCACTTCTTCCAGAACGGATCTATTGGTTCATTTGGCAGTGCATGGCACTTTCAATATTCTCCTCCAACACCATAACTCAAAAGCATCAATTCTTCTATGATCTTCCTTATTCACTGTCCAGCTTTCACATGCATATGAGGTTATTGAAAATACCATGTTGGGTCAGGCGCATCTTAGTCCTCAAGCTGACATATTTGCTCTTTAACACTTTAAAAAGATCTTGTGCAGCAGATTTGCCTACTGCAATATGTCATTTGATTTCCTGACTGCTGCTTCCATGCACGTTGATAATTGATCCAAGAAGAATGAAGTCCTTGACAACTTCATTTTTTTCTTCATTGATAATAATGCTGTTTATTGGTCCAGTGGTGAGGATTTTTGTTTTCTTGACATTGAGATGTAATCCATATCAAAGGCTGTGAGCTTTGATCTTCATCAGTAAATATTTTACATCCTTTTCACTTTCAGCTAGCAAGGTTGTATTATCTGCAAATCACATGTTGTTAATGAGTCTTCCTCCAATCCTGATGCCACTTTTTTCTTCATAGAACCCAGCTTCTCAGATTGTTTGAATAATTATGGTGAAAAAATACAACCTTGTCACACACCGTTCTTAATTCCTTATAGGTAGATAGATATTATTCTATAACTGACAGCATTATATTTCCAGATGAAATGCTCCTTTTAATAATGACTATGATGTCATTTCTCTTCGATTTATCATTCTGGCATAGTTAACCGTATGATTGTCAAATTCAAAATGACCAATGACAGTCCATTTCAGTTCACAAATGCTTAGGATATTGATCTTTGTGCATTTCATTTCATTTTTGACTACTTCCAATTTTCCTAGGTTTAGACTTAGTACAAGGAGCTCTGGTAGTGAAGTGGTTACAAATTGTGCTGCTAATCTTATGATCAGCAGTTCAAAACTACCAGCTGTTCCATGGGAGAAAGATGACGCTTTCTGCTCTCATAAAGATTTACAGCCTTGGAAACTCTATGCAGGGTTGCTATGAGTCAGCACATAGCAACAACAACAACATACTTAGTACATTGCATGCTCCACTTATTATGGACGTTTACAGCTCTTTCTCCTTATTTTGAATTGTGCCCCAAAGCAGATGAAGGTCCCAAAAGCTTTACTCCATTTGTGTCTTCCAAGTGAACTCTGCTTTGAGGAGGCTGCTCTTCCCCTGTTGTATTTTGAGAGTTTTTGACCCTGAAGTGCTCATCTTCCAGCACCACATCAGACAATATTCTGGTGCTATTCATTATATTTCAGTATTCTATTTTCTGGTGTTGTTTGACTCTGGTCCACTACTATTAATAAGGTTTTCAGTGGCTGAATGTTTGGAAGTTGTCTACCTCTCCTTTAAACTGCCAGAAGAGTGATGCTTACTTGACCCTGACTCATGGATTTTCAATGGCTAGTTTTCTGGAAATAGATCACCAGGTTTTTCTTCTAAAGTCCCTCCGTGTGTGTGGACTTCAAGCTCAAAGTATTCCATTGTAGGAAGAGGGCTTTCATTATTGGGTCCTGAGTTAATTTTCATAGCAGTAGAATGTGATGAGGTTAACAAGAGTTTTCTAGGGTCATCCCAAATTCCCAGAGTACAGCTGGTTTATCTCAGTGATTACAAAGGATTTGCCCTCAAGGGATTCAATTAGGTTGGTCAGGATCAAAGACGAAGATTAAAGGCTACAATGATTTCCTGAGGGAGAAGAAAGGACAATACAATTGTACTTACTGATCTCTTCTTAAGGCAATTCAATCTTGCTTTGCTTTCTTGTAAATTCCCCTAAACTCTGTCATAGATGTTCTCTGTGACAAAGAATGTAGCCTCTTTATTTCTTTGGACAGCAGAGGCAACGCCTCCACCCTTTTTGATCATAGATTATAAACTTCTCAAGGGCATGAGTTCTGTTAGTCTAATTCACTTCAAATCAAGTATATCACCAATACACTGAGAACTATAAATGCCATTCTTTTTATGGATAAGTTTTACTATTGTTATATGTTATTGACACAGTCTTTTTCCAAGTCTAAGTGATATCTTTTTACTTTTTGGAATGCTTCCAACAAGTGTTTATCTGTCTCTAAAGCATAACTGAGTCACTGGTATAATTCGTTCTTGCATTTCTAGAAGCTTGTCACAGAACTTTCCTGAATACATGGCCTCTCACACCACCTAGACATCAAATTAAATAAGGTAGTAGAATCGTGGAATGTCTTGAAAGATGTTGATTATGGTCATCATTAAAACCAGGATCTTTAGGGGCTCATTGGGGGTGTTAATGTTGCTACTCAAATCTTCATGCAAACAGTTGTTGGAAAAACCCATACTAATGTACAGCTCTGTCTTTAGCATCAATGATCAGTCTGAAGTCTTTGGTTTACCCCTTACAACTGCTCACTAGGATGATGTGAGTTCTAGGGCAGGTGCTAACCCTGCACAGCCTTGCTGCTCAGAGTGTGGTTCACGGCATATCATCATCAGCATCTTCTGAAAGATGGTTCAAAATACAGAAATACAGGCAATCAGGCCACCTCCAAGCCTGTTAAACAGGAGTGTGTGTTACAATACGCTCCCCAGGTAGTAGGCATGGATGCTAAAATTTGAGAATCTCAGCTCTAATTCAGTCACATTTTCAGAAAACTGTTTCAGGGACTCCTGCTATTGCTTCAATGGGGTCTTACCAAGGGGGTGTGTTGGAATTCCTGTACATATCCGATAAATGCAATAAAGATGCTCCACGGGAAATATGTACTTCCTCCAGAGGAATTCCCAATACTCAGAGTCTTGGCACTAGTGTTTGTGCCCTGTCACCCCTTTGTGTTTAGTACCCCTGCTCTCTCCATTTTCTAGCACTAACATGTATGACACAGGAGACGCTTGCTTCTACTACAGACTTTATGTAGTTGTCAATGACAAACACAACCTGGGACCTATTTATTCCCAAACCATAGCTCTGAAAACTTCCTGTTCTGATAATTAAAAATAATTCATAAGTTGGTTTAAAAACTAGAGCAAGATGCTCAAATTCCTTTTGAAATCAGCATGTACACTATTACCAAATGTTAGCCAAATTTGCTAAACATTACAAACTGCAGTGACTTTATGATTAAATGAATGTACCTAGCACCTCAATGAAGCTGAGAGGGGTAAACCACTGGACTCTTGACCAGCCCTTTATCCTCAGCTTATCAAGCATCATCTATATGGACTAAGGCTTCCTTGTACATAGTGTAAGTTCCCTTGGTGCATTAGAATGATAGTTCCTCATTCACATGCAATTTTCATTTGAATAATGGTTTTGTCATATCCCACCTGTGATTTATGTTTTCAGGATCATGTGTCTATGAAACATATCGATCACATGAGGTATGAACTTCTTATCTTTACCTTAATGTCACCATTTCACAATAGTGGAACAATTTCTGGTATATGAAAACCACCCAGAAGTCTGTAATGTTGCCAAGTCTACCTAGAACTCTGGGAACACTGGTGGCACGATAGGATAAGCACTGGACTGCAAACCACTAGATCATCAGTTCGAGCCCACCCATGGGAGAAAGATGAGACTTTCTGCTCCCACAAAGGGTTACTATGAATCAGAACTGACTCGACAGTGCTTAATAATGTCTAGAACTCCACCCTATAGAGTATTAGCTACCCTGCTTTAGTTTGGATTCTAGTTTGGTGGCTTCTTGATTATCTCCCCTCCCAAAGAAAGAAGATCTAACTTCCTTTTTTTCTAAAAAGTTTGGTTTGAATCACATGTGTTCTGTGATACAATGATCATGAAACTAAAATTCTGGAGAATTGTGGAAAAAGATGATGGAGAAGCTCAGTATCATTGGTCAAAACAAGGCCAGGGAATGACTATAAAACAAACATCAATTACTCATAAGTAAGTTCAAGCTGAGGATGAAGAAAATTAAAATACGTCCATCAGAACCAAAATATGACCTTGAATATATCCACCTCAATTTAGAGACTACCTCAAGAACAGATTTGACAATCAGGTCGCTATGAGTTGGTGCCAACTTGATGGCACCTAACAACAACAACAACAACATCAGAAGACCAATGGAGTTGTAGGATGACATCAAGAACATCATAAATGAAGAAAACAGAAGCTCATTAAAAAGACAGGACACACACAAAAAAACAAATATGAATGTTAGAAGAGGTTCTGAAACTTGCTCTTAAATGTCAAGAAACTAAAACTATGGAAAGAAATGATGAAGTGAAAGAGCTAAGTTTTATAATGAAACATTTGGGAAATTTTGTAATGATGTCATCTCCCTCTATTTTTTGATCTGATGCTGTCGTCACATAATGCTGATTTCTGCATAACGCCCTGGTCTTTTGAACCTCACCATGTAGATAAATGAAGACAATGTGTATTTAAAATATAAACACCTATTTCCATCTCTCTCTATATATATACAGCGAACTTTGAGCAGCAGCGAGAACTTCGAGTAGCAGTGAGAACTTCGAACAGCAGCGAGACGTGTAGTGAGGAGCTCCAACAACAACAACACGGAATACTGGGCCGCAAAGCTGTTTAACGGAAAACCTCATCTCTCTCACACGGAGGGCCTGGTGGATTTGAGCTGCTGACCGTGTGGTTTGCAGCTAGATTTTTAACCACTACACTACCAGGCCTTCCACCTTCAAGATGGCGGATCAGGTAGACGTGTAGTGAGGAGCTTCGTCAACAACAACACGGAATACCAGGCCAAGAGGACTCATGAGATGGTGTTGGAACTCTGTAACAAATATAAAGGTATATTTGGAGGTTCAGAGGGTTTATAGCTGGGGAATTTACAGGAGAATCCAGAAATCCATTATTTTCTAGATCAAGACACTCAGCTATTCCAGGAGCCGCCATCTTGGGAAACCTTACCTTGATTGTACCAGGATTGATAGGATTAGGAGAGACCATCTTGATTGTATCAGGATTATATCAAGATTGACATTGAAATTTAAACAGACAGTATAGACATAAAACCAAACGGCCACCACTCATCTGTCTGTCGTGCTATGGTGGTTTGAGTTGCTGTGATTCTGAGGGCTATGCCACTGGTGTTTCAAATAACTAGCAGGGTCACCCATGGTGGACAGGTTTCAGATGAGCTACAAAACAAAGACAGACTAGGAATAAAGAGTGACAAGCTACTTCCAAATCACTAGTCACTGAAAACTCTATGAATAGCAGAGAAACATTGTCAGATACAGGACTGGAAGGTGAGAAGGCACTCAGAATGCAACTGGGAAAAAATGCCTCCTCAAAGTAGAGTTGACCATAATGACATGAATAGAGTTAAGCTTGGTGGAGAAAGCACACAGAACCTGCATTTGCTGATGGGCAACAACTTAAAATGAAGAGAAACAGCTGTAAACATCCATTGAAAATTGGAACATGGAATGTACAAAGTAAGAATCTGGGAAAATTGGAAGTTGTCAAAAATGAAATGGAAC
>NW_006408680.1:4139489-4142172 GCF_000296735.1 Chrysochloris asiatica | reverse complement strand
GGCATCATTGATGGACTCAAGTGTGGCAGTGGTAGTGAGGTTGGCCCAGGATCAGTCATTGTTTCGTTCTGCTGTGCATGGGGTCACTATGAGTCAGTTCTGATTCGATGGCACCTGACAACAACAACAACATATATATACACCACCACCAAAGTATATATATATTGTTGTTGTTGTTAAGTGCCGTTGAGTCGGTTCCGACCCATAGCGACCCTGTACAGGGTTTTCGAGGGTGTAAATCTTTACAGGAACAGAAAGCCTCATTTTTCTCCCGCAGTACAGCTGGTAGTTTCAAACTGCTAACCTTGAGGCTAGCAGCCCAATTCATAACCACTATGCTACCAGAGCTCCTTATATATACCGTAGATATACACATATACCTGAAGTGGCAATGCTGTTTCTTCATTGAATAATGATGTACATTACATCTCAGATAGATGAAACAGAATGTGTGCAGAGGATCATCCTAGGCCAACAATCAATGTGGCTTCAAAACGTTCATGGAAAAATGCCAGTATCTTTTAACTCCAATTTTGATCAACTTTTTGAAGTCCCCTTGTATTCCAAGAATTTGCAAAAGGAAGATCATTGCAATGGGGCCGGCACATACGGAGCTTTGAAGACAGTAACACTGGAGAAGCAAAGGGAGAGATGAGGTGGTCTGCACCAGGCTCTAATGACTCATATTAAATAAGCCCTTGCAGGTGTCAATACGATTTCAGATTATATCCTTAATGCAATGGTTTGAAGCTTAAACAAAAAAAACAAAATATTAAATTACAGTCATTGTAGTTTGCTTATGACTATAATAATTCTGACTGCTTAGCAGAGAATGGATTAGTCAGAAATGGAATATGGAACCATTCAAATGATTACCTTACAATTCCGGCAGGGAGGTGATGTTGGCTTGTTAGTTGATATAAAGTCAAAGCCAAACAAACAGATTCACAGCGAGTCATATACAGACAAACCCAGCCATAGTTTGGAGGGGAAGACAAAGACTTGATTTGAAGTGGAGAGTGAGTGAAGGGGACAGTGGTTCCAAAAATGACTTGCCCAGAAACCTTGCAAAACAATCAGCGTCACCCTCCGCGCTCAGAGAACAAGGATTTGGTTGCTTTATTTTGAATACCTGTGAGATCAATGAAAACTGTAACCAGTAGTTAGATTTGAGGTTTAAGCTGGGGATATAGATTCCCATCCACCAGGGACACATTTAAAGCCCATCTGGTGCTGGGGTTAATGTGCTGGACTGCAAAGTTGTTTTGAAACACAAGGTTGGTGGTTCAAGCTCACCAGCTGCTCCTCAGAAATCCTATGCAGGGTCGCTGTGTGTTGGAACCAACTCTACAGCACTTAACAACAACAAAAAACCTGAAAGTGTGTGGTGTCCTGCCAAATAAGATATACCAGGGCTAATCTCAAGTTTCTGAATCTAAAAAAGACGAGAGGAAAAGGGACTTCCAAGAAGAATCAGACAGAAAAAAAAAAAAAAAAATTAGAAAAGGAGGCTGAGAAAGAGCTGCCAGGCAGACATGCGTACCATTTGTAATGTATAACTCTTACATCCAAGGGAAGAAAATGTTTCAAGTAGAAAGGTGTAGTTAGTGGTGGGGAATGCAGCTGAGATGTCAAACAAGCTAAGCACTGAAGAGTTCCCATTGGGTTTATCAGCTTCAAAGTCATCGGTCAACTTGGCAGACATACTTTCAGTTGCATGGAATTATATTGCAGTGGTTTGCAGAGCAACTAGAATTTGAAGAAGCAAAGGTGGCATGTATAGGCTATTCTCTTAATGGAGGTTGGGTGTAGGCGGGGTTTTAATATACAGTCATGCTCCACTTAACATCTGTCCAGGCATTGTCAGACTACAAATGAATCCACAGTCCCAATCCATATAAAGCCTAGCACAGTAGATGTTTCAGGTACAATGGTTTGGATAAAACAGGTACTCCTTTGTTATATACATCAAAACATTACTATTATTATTATCATATTATGTTAGAGATATTATAGTGTATCTGAAAATGTTTCTTTAATGTTTTTATGCATATATTATATACTATACATGAAGACAACATTCGTCTAATTTATGTCAGTCATGAACCATACCTAAGTGTTCCAACTTACAGACAAATTTGATTTAAACACATATTTAGGAACAGAACTTATTTGTAATCCTGGACTGACTGTATATGACATGGAGAAAGTCCAAATCACATAATGTCCTATATCCCAGAATATATTGTAGACACTAAATGACAAGTGACTAAAATGTTGATCAAACAATGCTTACTAATAAGTTGAAGCGAGCACAGTGACCCTGTAGGATAAGCACTAAACTGGAAATCACAAAGCTGGTAGCTTAAATCCAATAGCTGATTCATGCGAGAAAGTGTGGCTTTCTGCTCCCACAAAGATTTACAGCTTTGGAAATGCTATACAGGAAACTGACTCATATTTAGTATCTTACAGTTCTGAACTTAGCAATAAAATCAAAAAAGGTAAGTTGAAGGTGTTTATGTGGGAAAAGGTCTTACCAGAAAAGCATAAAACAAATCCAGGATGTGTTGAAGATTTCAGCTGCCGTTGTTGTTGTTAAGTGCTGTTCTCATAGCGACCCTATGTTGGGTTTCTAAGGATCAGCTGATGGATTTGAACCCCCAACCTTACCATTAGCAGC
>NW_006408680.1:4131897-4138364 GCF_000296735.1 Chrysochloris asiatica | reverse complement strand
ACAACAACAACAACAACAGGTAGGCAAGAAGGTAGGAATGAAGATTGTGAAGGAGATTATGTGATAGTTTTTCTATAAGTATTCCTTTCCAGAAAGCAATAGGTCAATTTCTGTCTCTGAGCAAGTAAGGCGGTGATTACCCATTATTCTGACTGACGATGTTCTTGACCATCCTGGAGGACATGTTGGGATTGCTCCAGGGAAGTTTGAGAAGGGTGGCTTCCAGCACATACATCTTTGTGTTCTAAACGTCATAAATTTGGAGTATTAGTCAATCTATTCATAGCTTTGCTTGTTGAAAGGAGCCCTGGTAACATAGTGGATTGCATGTTGGACTGCTAAACACAAAGTCAGAAGTTTGTATCCACCAACCGCTCCATGGGAGAAAGCTTAGGCTTTCTGTTCTGTAAAGATTTAAAGCCTCTGAAACTTTGTATAGGGTCGCTATGAGTTGGATCTGACTTCATGGCAGCAGCAGGAGTAGATAGTTATTGATGCTTGAACAGGAGTTTCTACATCATAACTTGAAGATTACGCAGATATTTTTTACACAAAGGAGGGTTTGGTAACACTCCAAGTGCAGCAGTAACTTCTACAGAAGGGGACAGACTTCGCAGCATGTTCCCACTGATTCGTGCAGGGATACGTGGCTGCTGCCCTGATCCTTGTGCCTCATCCAAAAGGGTTAGTGTGAGCTGAGAAGAACAAGTCTATGTTCCTCAAGGAAAAAAGACTGTGAAAGTATTCCAGTAACATTTCTCCTTTTCCCTCATGTAACTTTTAATCTCCACTTCAAACACATATTACTGGATATCACTAGATAACACACACCAAAGTGAGCCTGATAAGTGAATTCATCCTTAGGGATGAGGGACATTTCAAACTCTGAAACAGGATGCTATATAAAATTTCTGTTTAAATATGGGGCTATAGGTCAAAATTGGGACTAATAGCACATATCAAAGAGGGTATAATTTATGGAATAATAGAAACATATTTATTTAGTGCTTATTTCACGCATGACATTTTAACCAAAAAATAAAATGCATCATGTTATTTCATTTGTGTAACAATCCTATAAGGAAAAGGTGTTTTTATATCCAATGCATTACATTTTGTTAGGAACTTGTATAACCTTCCCAATTTCACACAAGAGGCAAATAGCATAACTGGAATTTGAAATCACGTCTGTCTACCCCTGAGACTCTACCATATTACCCTCTGTATTGAATTGCCCTTTAAAACAAATATCTATTCTTTAAAATATATCCCATAATTTAGCTTCAATCTATGAAAGTAAACATAGATTTAAAAACATATATGTTTTAAAATGTTTAGTCTAAAAAATTTTTAGTAGCAAATTATTAAAAATAATCCAAATGCCCAAAATAATTTATTATTTAAATATACAATGTTGCTGTTAAGTTCTGTTGAGTCGGTTCCCACACATAGGCTGTTAATCCTTGTGGACGTAGAAAGCCTCACCTTTCTCCTGCAGAGTGGTGGGTGGGTTCGAACCACTGACCTTTTGGTTTTCAGTCTCATGGTTATTCTACACAGTCACCATGCTCATATATATATAATAAGTCATATTTTATATTTTAGAACCATTGTAAATCAACATTAAAGTATTAAAATACTTTACAATGCAATGTTAAATGATAAAAGCAGAATCCAAACACTGCATTTTAGATACAGCAAATATCAACATTAACACATTTACACAGAAAATTATTTCAACATGTCTCTAAAATACAACATGAATATCTTTGCCAGTGTCTTTTTTTTTTTTTTTTTTTTTTCATATTGTCAAGTATCTCAAGTTTCCTACAATGACTACATATTGCTTTTAAAATAAGACCAACAGAAGACTAAACTAGTAGATGTTGTGTTCTTCATCTATCTGTCACCTAGAGTTAATGAAAAGCAGCTCTGGTAGCGTTGTGGTTACGAATCGGGCTACGAATGACAAGGTCAGCAGTTTAAAACTACCAACTGTTCGGCAGGAGAACGATGAGGCTTTCTGCTCCTGTAAAGATTTACAGCCTTGGACCCTGTACAGGGCCACTATGAGTCAGAACCAGCTCCATGGCAGAGAACCACCACCAGAGTTAATGAAAAAATCACTCTACATGATTTTCTTTGATCGAGAAATAATGGCCATTGTTATTGGACCCCATTGTTCCTGGGCTTTAAAGCACTGCTGTTCCTGCCTGGTATCATCTAAGGCCATGTTCATTTGGCCCTGGTCTGGCTCTTGCCTTGTGAGATCTCCTGATCTCACTCTGCGCTGTGCTCACGTGGCTGAGTTAACTTCCTGGACTGGTTTTGCACTTCTCATGTCCCGATACCTGCATCTGGTTTCTTCTGTATGCTGAACAAGTGCCCTAGCAAACAAAGCGTTCCTAAAATTTTGTCTTAGTGCACGAATCAAATTCAATAACTTTTAAGTCAGACACAGTGAAGGGTTCTGTCAAACTCGACTGTGGTGAACTTTCAGAGACCCAACACCAGTCTGGGAAGACGGATATTGATTTTCTCCTACTTGCTTGTGAGGAAATTGGTCTTTGCGAAGCATAGACAGGAAGGAGCTAGTGAAAATTTAGCTAAAGTTCCTGACCAGTATTGGATTCTCAACAACTAATAGGTTCTTTGGGGAAACACATTGTTCCCCTTCTTCCCTTAGCATATTTGTTCCAATTTAAAATGCTCTAAGTATCTGTGAGGTGACTTGAGTTTGGCTCAAGGTATCCTAATGTAAATACTGAACTGTATTTTATTACAACTCAGAAATGGCATACATTGGAATCTGTTTGAAAGTAACTTTGGGAAGTTGGCTTTCTGGAAAAGTCCAGGATGTCCGGTCCGTTTGGCTCAGGAGGAGAGCACTTTGCTTGCGTCCCTCCAAATCAACTACAAGTGAGACTCTATCGTATCGAGTGTGGAGCCAATCGATGGGGAACAGAGTAGAGACAGAACTCTTGTCTCCTGGCCCCTTATGTACTCCCATTCCAACACTCTACTACTGTTGGTGAGGATGCTGGGTCTGATGTCTTCAAAAGATGCACTTAACCTTCTAGACTTGTTCTTCTTATATTATCATATGCATGACGAGACAAAAGATGCCTAGATCAAAGACTAATGACAAGCACCGTTTCTCATTTCACTCTTTTTTGTTTGTTTGTTTGTTTTTGCCAGCTCCAGTTTCCCAGGAATTTAGTTCAAATTCTTAGCTCTCTCTTTTTTTTTAATTTTCGTTTTTATTTCCCTAACTGGTTTACCACAATAGCTTCTAAGTTACTTTCTTTGCCCCAGCTACATTTGCATCAATAAATCCCTCATAGTAATGACAGATTATTCTTGATGAGATCCAAGTTTTATCTTGTTTGTTCTTGTCAAAAAGTTTTTGAGGTTTCCCATTGTCCAGAGCAAGGCAAGACTGCCCTATTTTTAAAAAAATAGTGCTCATTCTCTGCTTATAATTTTGACCATGATTTCAAGGAACATTGAAAATTCTTCAAATAGATAAGATGATTAGTTTTTAAATCAATTCATGATATTCTATTTGTAACTGTACTACAATATATTTCTAGTACATGTCAAAAAAGATGATACAACCTTGCTTGCTGAAAGTGAAAAGGACGTAAATACTTGCTGATGAACATCAAAGAGCACAGCCTCGGTATGGATTGCATCTCAATGTAAAGAAAACAAAAATCCTCACCACTAGGCCAATAAACATTCTTATCAATGGAGAAAAGATTGAAGTTGTCAAGGACTTCATTCTTCTTGGATCAACCATCAACACTCATGGAAGCAACAGTCAAGAAATTAAATGATGTATTGCATTAGGCAAATTTGCTGCACAAGACCTTTTTAAAGTGCTGAAGAGCTCAGATGTCAGCTTGAAGACTAAGGTGCTCCTGACCTAAGCCATGGTATTTTCAGTAACCTCATATGCATGCGAAGGTGGACAGTGAATAAGGAAGACCGTAGAAAAATTGATGCTTTTGAGTTATGGTGTTGGAGGAGAATATTGATAGTGCCATGGGTTGCCAATAGAACAAACATATCTGTATTGGAAGAAGTGCAGGCAGACTGCTAATTGGAGGCCAAGATGGCCAAACTTCATCTCTCATACTTTGGACATATTGTCAGTAAAAACCTGTCAGTGGAGTGGGATATCATGCTTGATAAGGTGAAGGGTCAGAGAAAAAGAAGAAGACCCCCAGCAAGATGGATTGACAAAATAGTAGCATCAATTGGCTTAAGCATAGCAAGAATTGTGATGTTGGCCCAGGACTGTGCAGTGTTCATTCTGTTGTACACAGGGTTGCTATGAGTTGGTACCAACTCGATGGTACCTAAGAACAACAACAACAACAAACAATAATCTACTGTCATTGAACATTCATTCATTTTATTTAAATTTTCCTAATTGTAGATAATGAGTGATATACAAAATTAGGAGCCCTGGTAGTTCTGTGGGTTAAGCATTGGGGTTGCTAACCACTCTGTTAGCAGTTCAAACTCATCAGCTGAATTTCAGGAGAAAGCAAAAAATTGACTGCTACTGTAAGATTTATTGTCTTGGAAAGCCTATGGGGCAATTTTGTTTTGTCCTATAGAGTTGTTCTGCTATTTCTCTGTCAGTCTGTCTGACTGTTATGATATCTTACTTTTATTATAGAAGCTATGTAAGTGGTATTTTAAATACCTCCAGGGTCACCATGATGGACAGGTCTCAGTGGAAGTTCCAGACTAAAACAGTTATAAGAAAAGAGGCAGACCATGTCTAATTGGTTAGCCACCGAAAACCTTATAGATAGCAGCAGAATGTTGTCAGATATAGTGCTGCAAGATGAGCACCTCAGACTGGAAGACACTCAATATACAAAGAAGAGCTGTCTTCTCAAAGTAGATTTGACCTTAATGGATCTTATGTTGTTAGGTGCACTCGAATCGGTACCGATCCATACCGACGTTATGCACAGCAGAACAAAACACTGCCCGATCCTGGGCTAACCTCACTACTGTTGCCACGCTTGAGTCCATCGATGCTGCCACTTAGCCAATCCATCTCGTTATGGGTCTTCCTCTTTTTCTCTGATCCTCAACCTTACCAAACATAATATCCTTCTCCAGAAACTGGTTCATCCTGACAATATGTCCGAAGTATTCAAGACAAAGTTTGGCCATCTTGGCCTCTAAGGATCACTCTGGCTGCATTTCTTCCAAAACAGATCTATTGGTTCTTTTGGCAGCTGATGGCATTTTCAATATTCTCCTACAACACCATAATTCAAAGCCATCAATTCTTCTATGGTCTTCCTTATTCACTGTCCACCGTTCGCATGCATATGAGGTTATTGAAAATACCATGGCTTGGGTCAGGTGCACCTTAGTCCTCAAGCTGACATCTTTGCTCTTCAACACTTTAAAAAGATCTTGTGAAGCAAATTTGCCTAATGCAATACGTAGTTTGATTTCTTGACTGAAATTTCCATGAGTATTGACAGTTGATCCAAGAAGAACGAAGTCCTTGACAACCTCAATCTATTCTCCATTGATAGGAATGTTGTTTATTGGTCCAGTGGTGAGGTTTTTTGTTTTCTTTACATTGAGATGTAATCCATACAGAAGGCTGTGCTCTTTGATATTCATCAGTAAATGTTTCCAAGTCCTCTTCACTTTCCGTAAGCAAGGTTGTATCATCTGCATATCACAGGTTGTTAATGAGTCTTCCTCCAATCCTGATGCCACGTTTTTCTTCATAGAACCCAGCTTCTTGTATTATTTGCTCAGCATACAGGTTGAATAAGTATGGAGAAAGAATGCAAACTTGTCGCACACCTTTATTAATTTTAAACTATTCAGTGTTCCCATGTTCTGTTCGAACAACTGCCTCTTGGTCCAGGTACAGATTCCTCATGAGCACAATTAAGTGTTCCGGAATACTCATACTTCACAATGTTGTCCATAGCTTGTCATGACCCACACAATTGAAAGCCTTTGCATAGTCAACAAAGCACAGGTAAACATCTTTTTGATGTTCTCTGCTTTCAGCCAAGAAACATCAGTAATGATATCCCTCATTCCACAGCCTCTTCGGAATCTGGCTTGAACCTCTGGAAGTTCTCTGTCAATGTATGATTGTAGCCGTTTCTGTATTACATTTAGCAAAACTTTACACACATGGGATATAAAAAAGATTGTTCGATGGTTTCCACATTCTGTTGGGTCACCTCTCTTTGAAATTGGCACAAATATTGATCTCTTCCAATCAGTCAGCTAGATAGTTGTCTTCCAAATTTCTTGGCAGAGATGAGTGAGTGCCTCCTGTGCTGCCTCACTTTCTTGATAGATTTCAGTTCTTATTCCATCAATTCTTGGTGCCTTGTTCTTTGACAATTCCTTCAATGCACCTTGGACTTCCTCCATGAGTATCATCAGCTCTTGATCATATG
>NW_006408680.1:4129674-4131412 GCF_000296735.1 Chrysochloris asiatica | reverse complement strand
GGTCTTGTTTTCACTGATGATATGGAGCTTTTCCATCTTCTCTTTCCACAGATGTATTCAATTTGATTTCTATGTTTTCCATCTGGTGAGGTCCATGTGTATAGTCATCTCTTCTGCTGTCTAAAGAAGGTATTTGAAATGAACAAATCATTGATTTTGCAGAATTCTATCATGCATTCTCCAGCATCATTTCTATCACCAGGGCCATATATTCCAACGACTGATCCTTTCTCTTTGTTCCCAACCTTTGCATTCAAATCACCAGTAATGATCAATACACCTTGATTGCATGTTTGATCAATTTCAGATTGTAGAAGTTGGTAGAATTCTTCTATTTCATCTTCACTGGCTTTAGTGGTTGGTGCGTAAATTTGAATAATAGTGGTATTAATTGGACTTCCCTATAGGCACATGGATATTATCCTATCACAGATGGCATTGTACCTCATGATCTTAGACATAGACCAAAAGGCAGTCTCTTGAACAGAATAAGTGGATAGATACTACATGGTTTAAAATCAGGAAAGATTTTCATCAAGCTTATATATTTCAACATACTTATTCAATCTGTATACCAAGCAAATAATCCAAGAGGCTGTATTATATGAAGAAAAACATGACATCTGGATTGGAGGAAGACTCATTAACCATCTGTGATATGATGACGACCCACCCTTGCAAGTCAGAAGCAGAGAAGACCTGAAGTACTTACTGATGGAGATCAAAGACTGCAGTCTTCAATTTGAATTGCACTTCAATAAAGAAACCATAAATCCTCATGACTGGATGAATAAATAACATCACAATGGTTGGAAAAGGACTGAAGTTGTCAAGGACTTCGTTTTTTTAGGTATCTTCAGTGCATGCACATGTAAACAGTAGTGAAAAAAAATCAAAGAACATACTGTATTACCAGATAATCTCTAAAGTGTTATGGAACAAAGTTGTCATTTTGAGGACCCACATACTCCAGACTCAAGTGTCTCAAACTTATAACAAGCAAGCTGGGGGGGCTCATCTTCCAGCACTAAATCAGATATTATTTTGCTCTTCTTCATAGGGCTTTAAGGGGATAAATCCTCAGAAGTAGACTGTCTATTTCTTTTTCCTATTTCTTTCTTAGTTTGGAAGCATTGCTGAAAACTGTCCACCCAGCTGGTATTTAAAATACCAATGACATAACTTCCAGGATCACAGCAACATGGAAGCCACCACAGTGTGACAAATTGGCAGACGTGAGATCAAAGGATGGATTGGAATAGACAAATCAACTGCAAAATTAATCTTTAAAATGTTCAAGTGCAGAGATATCAGCTTGAGGATGAAGGTGCACCTCAGTACCGCTGCCACACTTAAGTCCATCAATGCTGCCACCTGGCCAATCCATCTTATTGGAGCTCTTTCTCTTCTTTTCTGACCCTCCATCTTACCAAGCATGATATCCTTCTCCAGTGACTGTTCCCTCTGGACAATATGTCTAAAGAATGAGAGACTTTGGCTATATTGGCCTCTAAGGAGCACTCTGGCTGTACTTCTTCCAAAATAGATCTATTGGTTCTTTTGGCAGCCCATGGCACTTTCAGTATTCTCCTCCAACACCATAAATCAAAGGCATCAATTCTTCTACAATCTTCCTTATTCACTGTCCACCGTTCGCATGCATATGAGGTTATTGAAAATACCATGGCTTGGATCAGGTGCACCTTAGTCCTCAAGCTGACATCTTTGTTCTTCAACA
>NW_006408680.1:4105295-4128286 GCF_000296735.1 Chrysochloris asiatica | reverse complement strand
TTCTTAATGCCTTTTTACTCTCTTCATATATGATGTTCTTGATGTCATCCCACAACTCTTTTGGTCTTCAGTCTTTAGTGTTTATTGTATTAAATCTGTTCTTCAGATGATCTCTAAATTCAGGTGGGATAAATTCAGGGTCATATTTTGGCTCTCATAGACTTGTTTTCATTTTCTTCAGTGACACTTTGAATGTGCATATCAGTAATTGATGGTATGTTCCATAGTCTGCCCCTGGCCTTGTTTTCACTGATGATATGGAACTTTTTCATCTTCTCTTTCCATAGATGTAGTCAATTTGTTTTCTATGTGTTTCATCTGGTGAGGTCCATGTGTATAGTCATCTGTTATGCTGTCTAAAGAAGGTTTTTGAAATAAACAAATCACTGGTTTTGCAGAATTCTATCATGTGTTCTCCAGCATCATTTCTATCACCAAGTCCATATTTTCCAACTACTGATCCTTCCTCTTTGTTTCCAACCTTTGCATTCCAATGACCGGTAATGAGCAATACATCTTGATTGCACGTTTGATCAATTTCAAATTGAAGAAGTTGGTAAAATTCTTCCATTTCATCCTCACTGGCTTTAGTGATTGTTGCATAAATTTGAATAATAGTGGTATTAATTGGGCTTCCCTGTAGTCGCATGGATGTTATCCTATCCCTTATAGCATTGTACCTCATGACTGATCTGGATAATTTTTTTTGCGAGGAATGCAACAGCATTCCTTTTCAATTTGTTATTCTCTTCATTGTAAACCATGTGGTTGTCAGATTCAAAATGGCCAATGCCAGTCCATTTCAGCTCACTAATGCCTAGGATATCAATGTTTATGCGTTCCGTTTCATTTTTGACAACTTCTAATTTTCCCAGATTCATACTTCTTACCTTCCATGTTCCAATTTCCAATGGATATTTACAACTGTTTATCTTCATTTTGAGTTGTGCCCCATCATCAAATGAAGGTTCTGTGGGCTTTTCTCCCATGAGCTTAAATTCATTCATGTCATCATGGTCAACTCTACTTTGAGCAGGTATCTGTTCCCCAGTCACATTTTGAATGACTTCCAACCTGAGGGGTTCAATTTCCGGCAGTATATCTGACAGTGTTTCCCTGCTATTCATAAGGTTTTTAGTGACTAAATATTCAGAAGTTGTCTGTCACTCCTTCTTCCTAGTTTGTGTTCATCTGGAAGCTCAGCTGAAACCTGTCCACCATGGGTGACCCTGCTGGTTATTTAAAATACCAAATAGCCCTCGTAATCACAGCAATTCAAGCCACCACAGCATGACAGACAGAAGAGTGTTGGCCGTTTGGTTTTATTTCAAAACCGTCACTTTAAATTTCAATATCAATCCTGATACAATCAAAATGTTCTCTCCCAAGATGACAGCTCCAGGAATAACTGAGCGTCTTGAATTAGAAAACAATAGATTTCTTGATTCTCCTACAAAACATCACCCTCAGTGCAGTAGAAGAATAGATGTATTTAAATGTTCGTGTTTGTAAATAATATTGAAAGTACAATGGAGAGCAAGAATTCTTCTTAGAAGCAAGGATTGTGAGACTTCATGTCTCATCCGTTGGACCTATTGTCAGGATGGACCAATCCCTGTAGTAAGTCCAAAGAAAAGAGGAAGAGCCTCCCCAAGATGCAGTGACACAGTGGCCGCAAAGATGGACTCGCTCCTAACAGTGGTCGTGAGGATGGGGCAGGATCAGACAGTATTTTCTTATGTTGTGTGGAGGTTCGCTATGAGTAGAATCTGACTCAACAGCACCTAACAACAGTTCCTAGTCTGAATGGCGTGCTACTTCTCATGAACTTTCTAGCAGTCTTACTTCTAGTCCTGTGAGCATGGACTCCGGAATCCAACTTCCTAGCTTAAGTCCTGCCTCTGCCAGTTGGTAGGTGAGTGAGTTGATCTCAAAGGGCCCCCTCTGTGAGCCTTTTCTCCTTATCTATGAAAACAGTGATCGACATAGCACACATCTTTATTGATGGGGGTTAAGTTTGTTAGTAATAAATACCGTAATCAGGACTTGCCACAGTTTATGTCATTTCCCCCTTTTAAAAAAATCCTCCTATTGAAGGAAGGAAATCCCAGGGTGGTGCAAACTGCTAATACTGGACTGCTAACCAACATGTTGGACGCTTGAGTCCACCAAGAGGCACCTCAGAAAGAAAAGTCTGGTGATCCCCCTGTGGCCACCCCTAAGGAGCACAGTTCTAGTCTGACACACATGCCATGCCCGGAGTCGGATTCAACTTGGCTGCAGCTGGTTTTCATAAAAGCAGAGGCTGGAGTCTCTAGAGGTTGAATTTCTAAGGCTTTGGGAAAACCCATTTTAGGAATTCAAATGTTCATGTTTAATTAAAATATAATTTCATGTTAATTGAAATATAAAATAAACTCATAATTTCAAGTAGTTGAAGTTTGGGAATCTGAGTATGAAACTAGTCTTTTGTCTCTTCTTGAATTACTTTGTCACCTTGTAAATTGCAAAGGCATATTCAACATATTGTAAAGCAGTAAGCTGATTATATTTTCTAAAACAAAAATGCTTGATTTTACACAGGGCTAAGCTTTCAATTCTCCCTAGAAAAATAGTCTGCTTTATTCATGTTAAAATCAGTGCCAATACATTCATGTGCATATACTGAGGGTGAATTTGTAAGTGTTGTGAGAAAACAAACAAAAGCATTTTTAACTAAAATTGATAAGGTGACAACATATTCACCAGTCACATCTAAAACGTAATATATTTTTTTCCTGTTTTGTACTTGTGTGTGTGATTATTTTAGTATTTTATACTAAATAGACTTAGTCAGATGATGTCAAGTTAGACTTTAAAGTGAAACTTCCCTTGAAAAATATTGACATGATTTTCTCAATTTGCTTTTGCTTATAAAAATATTAGATTCATTTGAATGATCTTACTGAAAGATTGCTCTTATAAAATTAGGTCTATCAACTCTAATTTAAACATGAGCGAGTATGACTTTGCTTCACTATTTACACTATTAATAACTGGTAGATAATTTTAACAACTGCTCCAAGACTTTGTCATGGAAGTTAAATTTAAGTTGATGCAGCAAACCTCTGTGAGCATCTACTCTACACATGGAAGGCTACCAGCTGCTACAGATACAATTATGAGGAAAAGGCTCATGAATTTCTAATATCATAGGGGCATCTATACTGAAAAGTAATCAGACAATCATAATATGTGATATATGCTAATATGGGAGCCCTGGTATGGCACAGTAGGATAAAGCACTGGACCACAAGGTCAGTTTGAACTGCAAGGTTAGCTGGTCAAACTTACCAGCCATTCATTTTAAATCGTATACAAGGTCACTATGAGTCAGAACCAATTCAACTGCACTTAACAACAACAACATACTAAAATGAAGAGGAAAGCTATAAGAGACAAAATAGAGTCGTATGGACCTTGAAATTAGAGACTAGATTAAGAGAAGCATTCCTCAGAAAATAATCTTAGATGTGAGATGCACAGAATATGTCTTATGCAGGCATTATCGAGCGATACAGGGAAGAAATGATGAGAAAACCTACCAGGAAGAAAAGCATATGCTCAATCTCAGATAATCAAAAGAATCTAGGATCTAAAAGTGACTTAGAAAGGCGAAGCATAAGAGTGGACGATGAACTATGAACATTGAGGCCTCAGCAGATGAAAGACCTGCTGAGTCACACCAAAGACTTTGGGCCCAATAGGAACATTTGGGAGTATTTTTAAAGTAGAGGGATACTGAACAATTTGTACTTTCATTTAGCAACATCACCCTCAGTGCAGTAGAAGTAACTCACTAGAAGAAGATGAATATTTCAGTGAAGTGACCCAAACAAATGCTGATCAACCTAAGCATTGGCAGTGGCATTGGAGAAGGAAATGAGTTGGTTAATGAGAGAGAATCCGAAAGCAGATTTAATGAGAGTCTGGATTCTTTCTCTAGGGAGTGATAGAACAAATACCAAAGATGGCACATTTCTAATTCAAGCACTTTAGTGGATGCTGGCATGCTTCCTTCACCTCCTAGAAAAAAGTCTCCAAACAAAACCAGTTACCCTTGACTCCAATTCATAGCAACACCATGCGTGTCTGAACAATACTACGATCCACAGTTTGCAATGGCTGATATTGTTTTAGAAGCAGATAACCAAGCCTTTCTTCCAAGATCCTGCCAATCTTTTGATTAACCAAGTGTTTTGCCATTTGTACTGATCAGAGACTCTTCACTTCCTCATGGTCAGAGCAATTGCTCAAACATGGCTGCCCCTCTGAGAAATGTGTCTTCCAGATACCATGAAGTAAGTTCTCTACAGTGGAATGTAAGTAGACATGACGTGAAACACTTCCAGGTCAAGGAATTCAGGGTATAACTATGCCTTCGGAACATCCCTCCCCTTCTGGATGGTTGATGAAATGTCCACAGGGACTTTGGATTACTCACAATAAATGTACTCTTCTGCCAGGACCTGCAGAGAAGTGAGACAAGAATACATCTTTAATTTTGATGCTAGTATGTCAGCCCGAAACAATGGGTCCAATCATGGGGCTGACATGGAAGCAAACAAATTATTGGGTTAAGTTGCTGACATTTTCTGTGAAAGTAGCTAGAATTATCCCTAAGAGTGCAGAAATTAGTACCTTGAAGTGAGGTTCTGTCTTAATAAAGTCTTAAGGGTCAGGAATAAGTCTGCAAGGAAACGGATCTAGGTAGGAAACAGAAACATTTTGTATATGTGGTAGCAAAACATTTGATAATATGTTACCTAGAAAACTTACTTGAAAAGTAAAATATATGCTGAAAAGCAGCATAGAGGAAGAGAGTGGAAAGAATCAAAATGCGATGTAACTTCACTGTTATTTTCTGCCTTTAGCAAGGCATCAAAAGAAAAAAAAAAAAAAATTAAACAATTGCTTGAGAGGAGTTATTACCGATTATCAGAAATCTTGGAACTTTGAAGACTTGGACAACACAAATGCCTCCTGACCCCAAATCTGAGGAGACGAGGCTAAGAAAAATGTTGGGACAGTATTCATTAAGATGTGTAAGGTTTTCATAGAGAATCAATCTTACCTCAAGACTTTTTTTCACATGATCTTAAGCTAATTGACGTAAAATTGAAGAGAGAGGCATGGAGAGTTGCGGGGAGGGGGAATCAGGTTTGAAAGCTATGACAAGATTTTTTTTTTTTTAAATGTTGATTATATTTCCTAGAACAAGTAGATGACTATAGTCAGGAAGATCATCAACTTAATAAAATGTCAATTAAATTCATGTGTTAAATACTGTAAAGCAGGACCCTGGCCTCTAAACTACAGCAAGAGCCTTCCTGTGAGAGCTGTACAACACAGAAGAGTCTAATGAGCACAATGTGGACCCAAAGAATTTCCCAGGAGGGAGATGGTGCCACCGAGCACAGGATCAAGACACAAAAAAGGTGGGCAGTTGAACAGTTGGTTTTAGGGTGACCAACCACAATAAATAACATTATGATCATGGAGAAAAGGTTGAAGTTGTCAAAGATTTTATTTTACTTGAATCCGCAATCAACACTCAGGGAAGCAACCATCAAGAAGTCAAGAAATCAAACATATTGCATCAGGCAATATGTTCAAGAGCAAAGACATCAGTCTGAAGACTAAGGTGTGTGCACGATATTTTCAATCGCCTCATATGCATGTGACAGTTAGGCAATGAACAAGGAAGACTGGAGGCTTTAGATGCGTTTTAATTATAATGTTGCAGAAAATAGTCAAAGTACCATGGACTGCCAGAAGAGCAAACAAATATGTTTTGGAAGAAGTACGGCCACCATGCTCTTTAGAATCAAGGATGGCAAGACTTCGTCTCTAATAGTTTGAGCATGTTATCCGGAAGAACCAGTCCCTGGAGAAGGACAGCATGCTTGGTAAAGTTGAGGGTCAGTGGAAAAAGAAGGCAGCCCCCAAGGAGGCGGTCGGACAGGGTGGCAGCAACAATGGATCAAACAAAGCAGCTATGTGGATGCCAGTGGAGCAGGAAAGTGTTTCATTCTGTTGTGTATAGGATTGCTATGTATGGGAATGAACTTGATGACACCTAACAACAGCAACAACAACCACATCATGGGACACCCCTCAGTCCCAGACAAATCATGATGTTTAGGCACCTCAGAATGGTTGCAGGAATCTATATATATATATGTTTTTTGTTTTTTGTTTTCCAGGTGAATCCTCTAATAGACTAATGGAGCAAAGTAGTTACAGATCTATCTAAAAGGGTAGCTGTAGTGATGATGGTGATGGATGAAACTCCAAGTTCACTGGGAAGAAAGGCAGTAGGAGCACCTGACAGTGAGAAAATTCGGGAATCAGGGACTACGGATCAAGCTGAAGTCCAAGAAGAACCAGGGCGAAGTAAAATGTAAGTGCTGGCAGAAGGCATTGCTCACTAAGTGAGGATGTCTTAGTCCATTAAAGCAAGACCAGCTGTTATAGAATTGATTCCAACTCATGGTAACCTGATGGAAAACATACAGATTCAGTTATTGAAATTAACACCATTCTTTTTCTTAGATAAGTGACGTTTATTATGTAAACATATTTGGGCAAAAGTTCATGTGTGTGTTTATATGTTAGCCAAACCATAGTTATAAACAGTGAATCACATCATACCTTCCGTAGGACTTACTACTCAACTGTGTTCAATATCTCACTGCAATGGCCATGTGGAACATAGACTAACAGCTCTAGGGTCTCTTAGGGAAGTTATTGGAGTCCTGGTATGGCGCTGTGGGTTAATGCGCTGGACTGCAGTCAGTTTGAACCACAAGATTGGCTGTTCATGCTCACCAGCTGCTCCTCATAAACCCTATACAGGGTCACTATGGGTCAGAACTGACTTGACAACACTGAACAACACCAAGGGGAAGTTAACAGGTTCTGATGCAGGGTTGAAAAAGTTCAGGGCACAGCTGTTCCAGTCAGTTGCTGATAAATGCCCAGAGACCACACTGCTCCAGCATAAACCTCAGCCTAAAGGCATGCCTGGAGGCACCCCACTTTACAAGTGAGTTTTCTGCCCAAAGGCACTCAGTTTTATAGGCTGGGAAGTCCACCACTCCGGCTCTTGGATCAGGTGCGGCTCCACTGCTACTCCTCGGCTGTCACAGCTTTCTGTCCCTGCCTTGAGGAGGTTCCATGTGCAGGGAGCTCAGGATCTAAAGGATGCCTCCACTCCTGACTTTTCTGCTTTGATGGTAATGAAATAACCCACTCCTGCTTCTGAGATGTTCACTTTATACCCATTCTAGAGGTCCAGGTTGTTACCATTACAATCAACTGTGCTAACATTCACAGCTGAATCCTGTCATGGGGTCAGGATCTTCTCCCACCTTCTGTAACCCAGACCCAGTAGGGAAGAAATGTTGCTTGGTGGGCGTTACAGACCAAGGCTAGAAGAGACGTTAGCTAACTCTCTACACCACAGTATTATATATGAATTTTTCAAAGAGTTTTGAATAGCACGTAGTTTTTCATGAGTGAGAAGATGCGTTTCATCTTTATGCCAATTTCATAACATGATAATGTCATGTCTTATTTATACTCAATTTCTCTTCCATTGTTTGTTTCGTTGTATCTGTGTTATTCTTTTCTCTCTATCCATTTGCTCTATTGTGTAACCTTCGTTGCTTTGAATTTCTGTGTTGTTGTATTGTTTGGTTTGTTTATTTGGCAGTAACCTTCTCCCAGACTGTTCACATGCTAAAGATGTAATTCTCTAGGGTTTTCTAGTTGTTTATAACCTGAAATCAAGGTGAACTCTCACATTCAAAACATTCAGGATGTCTCTGTATACTTACAGTCTTTCATGTATCAATGAGATCACTGAATGACTTATTGTGTAACAAAAGAAAGACGATAGCCACATCAGGAAGCAGGAACCTCAGCAGATCTGGGTGCTTGTCCTGACGCTGCCTCCAATGCCACATGACCCAGAATCAGGGAGATCTCTTCTCTGGGGTTAAGTTCTAATCATAAAATGGCAAGATAGGTACGACATCTATTAAGATAGCATTCTGAGACCCAATCAAGGCTGTTCAAAGACTCAGTAAATAGAAATAGAAAAAGTACAAATTTTTAGATAAAGTAGAATTTATACAGGTTTCATATATATATATATAATATTTAATGTAAAGGGTTTTAGATGTATGGGTCCATATTGTTATTGTTGTTGTTAGGTGCCATCAAGTTGGTATCAACTCATAGTGACCTTATGCACAGCAGAACAAAACACTGCCCGATCCTGGGCCAACCTCACTGCTGTTGCTGCGCTTGAGTCTGTCGATGCTGCCACTTGGCCAATCCATCTCGTTGGGGGGGTCTTCCTCTTCTTCTCTGACCCTCCACCTTACCAAACATGATACCCTTCTCCAGCGACTGGGCCCTCTTGACAATATGTCCAAAGTATGAGAGACGAAGTTTGGTCATCTTGGCCTCTAAGGAGCACTCTGGCTGCACTTCTTCCAAAATGGATCTATTGGTTCTTTTGGCAGCCCATGGCATATTCAGTATTCTCCTCCAACACCACAACTCAAAAGCATCAATTCTTCTATGGTCTTATTCACTGTCCAGCTTTCGCATGCATATGAGGTTATTGAAAATACCATGGCTTGAGTCAGGCGCCCCTTAGTCCTCAAGCTGACATCTTTGTTCTTCGACACTTTAAAAAGGTTTTGTGTAGCAGATTTGCCTAATGCAATACGTCATTTATCGTTTGATGGAAATCTGTAAGGGACTCTGAGGCACATTCAAACTTCAAGACTTCTGTTGCCCTCTGGAATCATCCATACCAGGTATCACTAGAATTTATAAGCTTTTTTGGAGTCCTGGGGTGGTGCTGTGGGTTAATGCACCAGACTGCAAAGCTGTTTGAACTGCAAAGTTGGCGGTTCAAGCTCTTCAGCTGCTCCTCAGAAACCCTTTACAGGGTTGCTATGGGTTGGAGTCGACTTGAAGGCACTTCACAACAACAACAATTCAGACTACCTTGACACTTTCATCTTGATTCAGCAAGTAATCCTTTAAAAGAGTATTGCTTTAATTTTAAAAGATAGGACTGCCTTCACTTGCATGTCTACAGAACTGGCCTGGGCTTGAGTTCAAATAAGGACTTGGAGGGAAGATGTCAAGTTTCGGTTAACAATTTGTTATATCACCTCAGATCTCATTCATATGGAGATGAAGTTGATGATCTCCATATGACTGTGACAATCTCCTACTGAATTGAAAATCTAGATGACACATTCTCTCCCCATTGATGGAGAAGCATGTATAGGAGGGCATTCAAAATGATTGTTTCTACTCCTTTCCTGAACAAAAACCCCATTGTTGTCAAGTCCAGTCAAACTCTTAGAGATCCCCTAGGACAGAGTAGAATGGAGACTCATCTTTATGGAAGCCACTGCCTCATCTTTCTCCCATGAAGTGGCTGGTAGCTTTGAATCGCTGACCTTTTTTGGTTAGCAGTCCAGTGCTTAATCCACTGCACCACCAGGGCCCACTCTATTCCTGTTAGTCATGTTTATTTACCTCTGAATCTCTCTAGAGAGGTGTGCAGTTTATCCTGTTTGATATCCAACTTGGATCCCACCTGGTGAAATTCATTGTGTATTGGGTTAATCTAGGTCAATGATGTAAGCAGTACAATCAGACCTGTTCCCTCTCTAATAAGTCCTGCTTGCCTTAGCAGATGTCCAATGACCTAGGCTCCATTGTTTTGTTGTTGTGAAGTGCTGTGGAGTTGGTTCCTGTCTAGGGTTTCCGAGGAGCAGCTGGTGAGCTTGAACCACCAACCTTGCAGTTCAAACGGTTTTGCAGTCTGGCGCATTAACCCACAGCGCCACACCAGGACTCCAGGGCCCATGTTAAACTGGAAGAGGTAGAAGGAGACTTGACTTATAAAAGAAGCACTGCTCTTTACAATCTGTGTCAAAGAGAGTTAGCACTCAAAGGATAACCTCCATAAAAGAGAAGAAAAGCAGACTGGGGTTCATTTTATTGAACTGTACTTGTATAACTTTCGTTGATAGGTTTGGAAGAAGATATAAAAACATGGAGAGTGAATTACAATTCAACTCAAAGTTACAAAGTGCAGGATTAAAACTAATGTGAAATGGACCAGTCTTATTGGCATTCTGGTACATCGTTTAGGCTCTTTTATGTTACATTTATGTGAGACAGACAGAATCAGTTCCTCTGGACCACAGAAACTCCAGACTGCTTACACATCAACATCATCCACTCACAATGACTTGGCAATCTCTGTGATGATGCAACTGATAAAAGCTTTGCACAAACCACACTTTAAGCAAGACGTTTTAATTAGGTAGTTGCTCTGACCACCCGAGTCTCTGCGAAAATGCTAGCTAAACAGGATTTCTTTCCATGAGTTGCTCTCTAATGAAATGGATAAAAATGGTTGGAGTCTTAAGTTAAGAATAAATGCTCAACAGGAATAGAAGTCCTAATAGCAGAATGTGCATCCTAGGAAGATGAAGAGTTTGAGATCAGCAAATGGCTGCTATATATTCTCAGGGCCCCCCTGCAGTGACTGGGAACCAGCTTATAAACAACACTCAGGGCACCATTTAACTGAATTCTTGCACCTTTTATTCGTTGTTTAGAGGTTTTGAGGTTCATCAAGGTACATCAGGAGCTGGCAGTTAGAACAAGAAAGCAGCTGTGTTAGGAATGAGGCTCCTGATTAAATGAATCAGCTAGCCTTAGTCTCCTTGCTGAATCTACAGGAACACCGCCTAAGCCTCATTAAGCATAACAGGTGAACAATGATGTGATTGTGGGTTTCATTACCTTTTCATCATGTGCCTGCATTCTGGCAGAGGGGGGCATAGGTTATTAGACAACTGTCAAGAAAGCAGCACTTACTAGGAAGGGAAATAGATTTGATTGTTCTGCTGTGGCGCTGTAGTATAAGCACTGGGCGGCAAATGACAAGGTCTACAGTTCAAACCCACCAGCCACTTCTTGGGAACCCTATACAGGGTCACAACAACAACAACGATGTCACACTCTGTGGCCATGATTTACCTGGTATGGATCTCCAGACACTGGGGAGCGGCCCAAGACAAATGACCAGACCTACTGTGCGCATGGAGTCCTGCTATGGCGCTGTGGGTTAATGCGCCACACTGCAAAGCCATTTGAACTGCAAGGTTGGTGGTTTCACCAGCTACTCCTCGGAAACCCTATATGAGGTCGCTATCGTCAGAATAGACTCTATGGCACTTAACAACAACAACAACAACTGTGTGCACATTAGCAGTGCCAAGGATCTTCTGTAGTTTTTTGTTTTTTACCAGATATTTTCCTACATTACCAGCCAGTTCATCCTTCTTTTCCACTGTTGACTTCACTTGTTCAGATGATGGTATCGAGGACAGCCCATAAATATACAAGCCAGTCCTAGGAAATGTGATGAAGTGCGGTCAAGTCGGTTCTAACACATAGCACCCCTGTGTAAGGTTTCTGAAGTTGTAAATTTGCCTTAGCAGAAAGTCTCATCTCTCTCCCGTGGAGTGGCTGGCGGGCTCGAACCACGGACCTTTGGGTGCACGGTCCAGTGTTTTATCACATGGAGCCAGAAGACTTACAGAGACTACTCTTCTAGATGCTTAGCAGCCGAACACGAAATGCAGTGTGTAGTCAGGGCTTCAAATGTTCCTCTCCAATGAATACAGCAGGGCTTTAGCCCATGACCTTGAAGTGCAACACGGACTCTGTACACAAAATGTTACACATTATTATTGACTTTGTTCTTTATCTGAAAAAGGCCACCTAAGTGAATCATTGCATCCGCCAAGCTGGATTTTAACTGCCATCTCCATGCAGGAAGTCTAGAGTGAGGATCCATCTGCCTCCCACTGAGCTGCCCACTTAGGGATTAGGTTTAGGGCACACTCCATTTGGTTTGACCTCATTAATGTAATCCAACCTATTTCCAAACAGGGACATTCACAGGTACTGTGGTTAGGATTTCAACTTATATTTTCGTGGGATGCATTCAATCCATAACTTGCAATTTCAAGAAGTGTTTTAATCAGAAAGAGACAGGAGGAACGTGAGAGTGTGGCCCTTGATGCCCTTCAGGACTGGAAAGGAACACACCCTCTTTCAGCCAGCAGTAGACAGATATATAGGAGAAACAATTTTCAGCCAAGCCATAGCTAGGTATATAACATGAACAAGCACACTAGTAAGATATACCCACTATGAATGATGTAACAGCCAGTCAGTCATAATCAAAGGGGCAATGTCTGGTAACGTAGTGGTTACGAGTCAGGCTGCCAACTGCAAGGTCAGCAGTTCAAACCTACCAGCAGTTCTGCAGGAGAAAGATGAGGCTTTCTGCTTCCATCAAGATTTACAGCCTTGGAAACCCTTTGCAGGGTCACAGTGAGTCGGAACTGACTCCACAGCACATAACAACAACAACAATGTGTATCTAAAGTCAATGACTGGTGAGAAGGGATGTGGAGGTGAGTGGAAGGGAACTAGGAGCTACCGAGGGGAAGCCGGTAACTTGTTATACAGAGGGAATTTCAATCAGGGAGATGAAACAAAGCATATGATTTGTTGAATGTAAAACCTATGATCATTTCTGTAAACCTTCACTCAATTCCCAATTCAGAGCCAGTGCTGATGAGCAATTTGGAACATGTAGAATGATAATGTTTCTGGCATTAATTCTTCATCCTTTGGTCACTTCTCTTCTTTATGTACATATCATACTACTTTCTTGATGTGCCTAAAATAGTATGATGCAGTAATAGAGCAGAATTAGGCATTATTTTTCTAGTCACATCAGCACGTTCCATTGTTCAGGTTAGATGTTGATTTTCAACTTGACGACTGTCAGATATGAACAATTCACTTTGAAACATTGCATTGTTGTTGAATACCACCAAGCCGCTGATTCTGACTTGTATTGACCCTGTATAGGGTTTTGAGGAGTCCTGTTGTGGCACTGTAGGGTAACCCCAGGACCTCAAGGTTGATTTGAAGCACAAGGTTGTTGTTGTTATATGAGGTGGAGTCGGTTTCGACTCATAGCGACCCTGTACAGGGTTTCCGAGGCTGTAAATCTTTACGGGAGCAGAACGCCTCATCTTTCTCCCATGGAACAGCTGGTAGTTTCGAACTGCTGACCTTGCGGTTTGCAGCCCAATTTGTAACCACTACACTACCAGAGCTCCTTGAAGCACAAGGTAGGCAGTTTAAATTCCCCAGCTGCTCCTTGGAAACCCTATACTTGGTCACTACTATGAGTCCAACCACGTGGAGGGCACTTACCAACAACAACAACATATGGTTGCTAAGGAGTGCTCCAGAGTTTGCATGGTCAAAAAACCTGACCTTAGGGTCCAGTGCTTATCCTGCAGCACCTTCCCAGGACTCCGGACTTTAAAGCACTCACCCTTCCTGTTTTGTGACCACTGGCTATCTGATAGTTGTGCTGTTCAGTGCAGACTGAATTGGGCTCCTCCATGCTTTCTGTCCAAAGAACCAATAGATCTGTTTTGGAAGGAGTGTAGTCAGAGTGTTCCTTGGAGGCCAGGATGGCTAAGCTTTGCCTCTCATACTTTGGACATTATGTCAGGAGGGAACAGTCACTGGAGAAGGATGTTATGCTGGGTAAGATGGAGGGTCAGAGAAAGAGAGGAAGACCCCCAACGAGATGGATCAGCCAGGTGGCATCATTGATGGACTCAAGTGTGGCAGAGGTAGTGAGGTTGGCCCAGGATCGGACATTGTTTCTTTCTGCTGTGCATGGGGTTGCTATGAGTCGGTTCCGACTCAATGGCACCTGACAACAACAACAATATGCTTTCTGTGAACACAACTGCCGTCACTAGTGATGTGTACAGAAGAGACAACAACCACATGTCTCCTCATGCATTCTTGTACTCTCCCATCAAGCCCCTCACTTTGCCAATACATTTCTCCATGCGGGTGACTCAGGTGTCTTTACTTTTGCATGTGAAGGTGAATCCAGAGACTGTCAGAAGTACTGGATTTATTTCTGTGTACATTGTTCCTAAAGTCCCTGTTATTGGGAACTTTTCCAGTTTGTGTACATCCGGGTTGATGCCCCTGACTGTGCACTGATGTGCTGGGAAGACACCGACATTAGCCTTGCATTTGTTTAACCCTTAATGAAACTTTATTCTGGGAAGACAGATTGGCATCGCAATGATGGATGAGTCATTGCAATCCAGAAAAGAAATGTCAGCAAAGCAGCTCAATCTTCATTGCTTTTTATATCTGAGTACCAGGTGGATTTGAAATGTCTTTAAAATACTTTCACTAATCAAGGTACCAAGGCAGCCTCTTCTCTTCCCCCGACTCTGCGGTCTTTTCCATCTGCCTTCCACTCTATTCAAGAGGTGGAAAAAAAAAAAAAAAAAGAAAAGAAAAGAAAAGAAATCATTTCAAAAAGCATTTGCACTGAATTTTTGTTTTGCTTTTTCCAGTAAGTCACTAAAAATGAAATTCTGTATCAATTGAAGATATTTCCAGCTCAATAAATAAAGCTATGTGAGAAATCATTAATGCCTATTCTGTAGGTGAAATCCAGGCATTAACATAGAAGAAATTCAACTGTATTTAGTTTTGAGAGCTTGTGTAGTTCAGATAGGTGCTTATCTACACAGGCATTCTTTTAAAGAATTGCTTTAAAGAACAGTTGCTATGGCAACCACATCATATTTAAGACCACAAAGAATTAATTTCAACGTGAATTGGATAGTTTCAACTTGTATTTAGGTAATTCAAATAAATTGTAACAGATATAATTTGACACTCTAATATTACTCTTTATGCTTTTTTTTTTTTCATAACACACATAAGTGTACCTTCCGAACCAAATGGAGTTGTTGGGTATCGAATTCTCAGTTGGCAGTTCTTTTTAACTCTCAGTGACTACACCAAATGCCAGCCCAGTCGTGGAGACTGCATTTCCAAATGCTCTTCTGCTGTTGGTATTATAGAAGTGTATACGTTTATAAATTATAAAAGCTTATAATTGGTTGTTATTATGAAATATGAGACAATAAATCAAATATAAATTTTTACCTTATAATAAATGAAAAATATTAACTCTGATTTACTTTGCATGCATCATAATGCTAGTGAAGTTTAAGATCTCTTCATTTACATATTTATCTATTTCATTTTCTTTATGTCTATATTTTTGTTCTTTATTTTACTCGGTTATTTTTTTAAATGAAATTTTTTCTCAAAATATACCTTGCATTTTCTCCATTGTTTTTTATATAGGAAATATATCCTTTCAGTATTTTCTTATTCTTTGCCTTTGTTTTCAAGAATATGAGAGGGCTTCATAAATTTCCTTAAAAAAATGGAATTTAAAAGCCATAGAACTTTTCACAAAATTTAGAACCAATTCGATGGCACTTAACAACAACATATATTAAATCACTTGATTTTTTTATGCAGAACATTTTTATTCCTTTCTTTGTTGAAATTTGTTTTCCTGTGTTTTCACATTTTAAGAAGAAATTTATCTTCTTCCAAGGCTAAGAATTTATCAGCCTATGTCTTATTTATTAATTTGGAGTCCTGGTGTGGTGCTTCAGGATAAGCACTGGACCACAAGGTCATTTGAATTGCAAGGTCAGTGGTTCAAACTCACTCACCAGATGTTCCTCACTATGAGTCAGAACCAACTCTACGGCACTTAACAAAATAATAATTTATTGATTTTTAAAATAGTTTGTTCCTAATTTATGTATATAATTTTCATACTTTTATCTATTTTTGTCTTCATTTATTTAATTAAAATCCTACAATTTAAAAGAATGTTGTTATGTGCTGTGGAGTTGGTTCTGACTCATAGTGACCCTGTACAGGGTTTCCAAGGCTATAAATCTTTATGGGAGCAGAAAGCCTCATCTTTCTCCTGAGGAACCACTGGTAGTTTCGAACTGCTGACCATGAGCTTAGCAGCCCAATTCGTAACCACTACGCTACTAGAGATCCTTAATTAGTAACTTTAAATGTATGATATGTTTTTTATATCTTTTCTTATTTTTCTCTAGAACAATTTTGACTCTTTTGCGTATATACTTAATTGGGAGTGACTCCCGACATGTAAAGCACCTTCTCCACAAAAACCCACGTCAACTCAACTTTACAGATATTTTCCTAAAAAATCAACCTCATTCCTTCTTCATTGCTAATACACTACTTGAAGTTATCATGGGGTTTCAATAGACTGTTGAATAAATTCAAACGATCTCTGTCCCCTGGCTGATATGCATCTTCTCCTTTCCCCTCAGCCTGGTCCATTCTGTCCAGTACTCAGACCAGTCTCTTAGCATGTACACTGCCTTGAGCAGTTCTCTGCTTATAATATCTGAGATCTACATGTGGCCCTCTCTTAGGGTGCCTATAACAGAAACATCACGAGTAGTGGCTTTAAGGAACAGAAAGGTATTTCTTCACCAGAATTTTGAATTCAGGGGCACCTGTTTAAAGGGAAGAGTCTCTGTCTATCTTTGTCAGCTCTGGGAGTAGATCTTTGCAGCCTCTGAGTTTTGGTTCCTTGGTGATCTTCCTGTGATATTCATCTTCGCTGTTTGTCCTTGCTCTGTAGCTAACCTGTGCTCTTTTTCATCTCAAAAGTGATTGGTTTAATCAGGGGAGAAGAGCACAAGCAGAATGCGCAACCCTATCCAGAGAAACAGTGACACCAGAGATGGAGGCAGAGATGAGAACATGGAGAGAGAGAACAGCTGAGGACTCTAGACTCAGGAAAGAGAAAGGCTGTGTGCTGGCAGCCAGGAGGCAGGCTTGCAGAATGTGCCCTTTGATTGTTTAATTGATTATATATTCCTGAGTGTTTTTGTGTGTATTCTGTCCCCCCTCCCCCAAACAAAAACAAAAACAAAAACAGGGAGCATAAGCAAATACTATTACTTATGATGCACAGAAGAGATTGTACCATTGCAATGAAACAATGAGTGTAAAACTGATGTTCTCCCATGTAAACTATCACTCAATTCACAATAAATACTTAAAAAAAAATAAATGATTGGTTTAGCGCACACCCTACAGGGATATGGGCTCATTAACATAAATAAAACCCTTTCCCAGGTGGGATATCAATCATAGGCATACCCCCAAACCAAACCCAGGGCCTTTGAGTCAATCCTGACTTACAATGACCTTATACAGGGTTTCTGAGGCTGTAAATCTTTGTAGGAACAGGAAGCCTCATCTTTCTTCAGACAGCCAGTGTTGGGTTTGAACTACTGACCTTGCAGTTGGCAGTTCAGTGCTTATCTTACAGTTCCACCAGGGCTCCTTTTAATCATATGTATGTTGCTGTTGTTGTTGTTAAGAGCATCAAGGAGCTGCTGATAGGTTTGAACTGTCAATCTTATGGTTAGCAGTCAAGTGCTTATTCTACAATGTCACTTCTACAACACATATATTTCAGGGATGCAATTCAATCTATAAAAGCCACTTGGTTTAAAATTGTTGAGGTCATGAGCCATCAAGTAAGCTCTAACTCCCATCAACCTCGTGTGCCTTGCCTGGTCTTGCATCGTCCTCTCAGGAGCCCACTGTCGCAGCCGTGGTGGTAATCTGTCTCACTTAAGGTCCTTCTCTGTTTTGCTGACCATTACTTTACCAAACATGATGTCTTTCTCTAAGGATTAGTTCTTCTTGATGATGTATGTATCCAAAGTTGGCAAAATAAAGTCTTGCCAACATCACTTCTAAGAAATATCTGGCTGAACTTCCTCCAAGACCGATTTCTTTAAAGCACAAAGTCCTAAATACAGTCTCATAATGAAAAACTTCGTATTGACTCTTGCTTCCAAGTCATTTGTACTATTCTCGTCTTCAGTCTAGCAAAACAACGCTGGGTTTTCTTCTGATACCAAATGTACCCAATATTCTTCACCTAATCACCCTGGCACATTCTGGAATATTAGCCTGAGTCATGCTTGCTTCTTTTTATTGATTGAATTCTTTCTCCAAAAAGGTGTGTTGGAGTGTTAACCCTTGTACCTGTGAGTGGTTTAGACCAGAGTTCCCACAATGCATCACTATTTCCAGGAAGAAACATTTGAGGCAGCACTTAGTGTCATTCTTTGATGTTATTTGCAAAAAAAAACAGAAAGAAAATGCTCAAAGCTTAGGGTATGTGGGTGCTGTCTTCTAACTTTCCGATGCTGAATTGGTTTCCTCTCTAAATTAAAAATAAAACAAAAAAACCTTTTTGTACATTGCAGTTATTTGCAGGAAATTGCAGGTGTGGGTGGTGTTCAATAGAGGAATAACTGATTGTATGAGTTTCCTACTGTTGTTGTTCATTCCTCAATTTTTGTTTTCTTTTGTTTTGTTTTTAACTTTTGAACTACATCTCACTGTGATTCTTCTTTGATCCTGTTCATGGTTGTCAAAAACATTTTTAACTGTGTCGTGAGCACAGGTAGAAACAAAAATGGTAGTAGAATTTAATGACCAAATCATAGTATATTGTTGTTAAGTGCCATCAAGTAGGTTCTGACTTAGAGTTTTCCAAGGAGTGGCTGGTGGATTGGATAGGGTTTCCAAGAAGTGGCTTGTGGGTTACCCACTGCCTACCGTGTGCTTAGCATGGAGAAGGTGGCTGCTCCTATAAAGATTTACAGTCTCAGAAACCCTGTATAGGTTTGTTCTGAGTTGGAATTGTCTCAACAGCAGTGGGTTTTGGGTGGATATTCAAGAGGTTTTTTTGCATGCAAAAGCTGGGCAATGAATAAAGAAGACCAAAGGGGAATTAATATGTTTAAATTATAGTGTTGATAAAGAGCATTGAACGCACCCTTGACTATCAAAAAAATGAATCGGGCTGCAAACTTTAAGGTCAGCGGTTCGAAACTACCAGTCGCTCCGCGGGAGAAAGATGAGGCTTTCTACTCCCGTAAAGATTTACACCCTTGGAAACCCTGTACAGGGTCGCTATGGGTCGGACCCGACTCGATGGCACTTAACAACAACAACAACAATCTTGGATAAAGTACAGCCAGAATGTCCCTTAGAAGCTGGGATGGCGAGACATTGTCTCACATTCTTTGGAGAAAGTTATCAGAAGAGAACAGTCTCTGGAGAAGGACATCATGCCTGATAAATAGAGAGCCAACAAAAAGAGAAAAACCTTCATCAGGATGAATGAAACAGTGGCTGCACTAATGTCTCCAATGTAAAGATTGTGATGAGGGTGCCGAATTGGGCAGTGCTTTGTTCTGTTATGCGTCGGGCCTCTACGATTTAGAACTGACATGATGGCACCCAAAAGCATCAGTCGCCAAAACAGTGAGAAAGTACATTTCTGTTTGCTAAAGCCATTTGCTTGTGATATTTCTACAGAAGACATCCTTAAAGTTTTAAGAGCAAAGATGTCCCTTTGAGGTCTAACATGTGGTTGTACCAAGCCAAGGTATCTACAGTCACCTTGTATGCATGTGCTGGTGTGGCACTGTAAGTTAACGTGTCAGACTGCAAAGTCATTTGAACTGCAAGGTCAGTGGTTTAATCTCACCAGCTGCTCCTCCAAAACCCTACACAGGGTCACAGTAGGTCGGAGCTGACTCAGTGACACTTAACAACAACAACAACAATATATGCATGGTAATGTTGGACACTGAGTAAGGAAGATCAGAGAAGAATCGCTGTATTTCAATTACGGGGTTGGAGAAGAATGTTGAAAGTACCACGGACTGTCAGAACATCAAACAAATCTGTCTTGGAACAAGTACAGCCAGAATGCTTCTTAGAAGTGAAGATGTAAAGACCTCTTCCCTCAAACTTCAGACATACTATCAGGAGGGACCAGTCCCTGGAGAAGGACATTATGCTGGTAAAGTGGAGAGTCAATAAAAAAATGGAAGACCCTCCAAAGGGAGAGATTGTCACATCACATGACAGCAACAATGGGCTCAAATGTAATAACAATTGTGAGGCTGGAGAAGGACCTGGCAGTGGTTTGTTTTGTTGTACATGGAATTGACTCAACGCACCTAACGACACCACCAACAGTGACTAGTAAGATCTCTGATAGTGTTATCCTTTTGTTTTGGGCAGGGCAGGAAGGGGAGATGGATTCCCACAACTGTTTACCATCAAGTTTGGGAATGCAATTTTGGCTAAGTTCCTTTTTTCCCTCTTAGATTTGAAACTAAACCCACAGAAGTACATCAACTCTTTGTAGATAATAATAATAAAGAATTGAATTTAAAGTGATATATGATTAAAAACCTGTTGCTGTTAAGTCAGTTCTGACTCAGAGTGACCCTCTGGGACATTCTAGAACTTCCCCTAGGGTTTGTGGGTTTTTTTGGAGCAGATGTCTGTCTTCTGTGGAGTGAGTGTTGTGTTCTCATCACTACCCTTTAGATCAGGAACTGAGCACTTTCATCACAGGACTCCTTGACGTATAGTTGTCGTCATTAAGTGCTGTGGAGTTGGCTAATATAGTTAGCAAATGTAAAGTGATTGATGCATGCACTATAACCCACTTTGTCTTGGAAAGACTAACTTGCAGTAGGTGATGTAACAAAGTGATTGATTACACAGCTGGAGAAGATGTCAACAAGTAAAAACATCTGTTTGAAAGTCTGAGAAAGCTCCAAAGGCAACAGGGACATGAGAGTCCCAAATCCCAGAGAGATGGAAAACTCATTGAGGCGAATCCAACATTTTAAATATCATCTACTGTCAACAGAGTTGCAGTTAATAAGTATAAAAATGTAGAATTTTAAAGTATATTAATAAATATACTTATTAATTAATTATATTAATTTAAAAAATAATTATATTAATTTTAAGTATATTAATTTTAATTATACAATTAATACATATAAAAATGTAGAAGCAAAGCAAGACCATAAGAAAACCCCACTTGAGAACAGCCTAGGAAGCACAGAGAAATAACACAGTAGATTGAATTGTTTTTCCAATGATTATTAGCCTAATTTTAAGCATTGAAACAGAGAAACAAGTATACGCTAAGACCGAGAAACTAACCTATCAACATTTCATTGTGCTAAAGATATAAAACTTGGAGTTCATGGATTGCCCATGAAGAAGGGACCTGGACCAAACTTCAGGTTCTATTACAGCCATTAAGGATTGGACTGTAGGAAGCAAGAACAGAGCTCACAAAGACTGCCCCAGCCCCATGGAGAATCATATTCATTCATGACTACATTAAAGTGATTTTCTCCTGCATTTTCTACTGGCAGGAGAATGAAATGAAAGCTAATGAAAGAAGATATTGCCATCCCCAAATTCTGTTTTTATAACTCCATAATGTCTAGTATTCAATAAAAATAAAATTACAAGCATAGCAAGAAGCATAGCCTAGCAAGGAACAAATAAATAAAACAAGGAAATAGACACACAGGTGACAACATTGGGCTTATCAGACACAACTTTAAAATGTCTGTGATTAACATAGTTTTTTTTTTAAAGATTTTATTGTGAATTGAGTGATAGTTTACATGGGGGAATATCAGTTTTACACTGATCGTTTCATTGCCATGATTACAATCTCCTCTGTGCATCATCCTTCAACAGTATTTGCTTCTATTCCCTCTAGTTTTGTTTTGTTTTGTTTTGTGTTTTTTGGGGGGAGGAGGGCTGGCTTTGAGAGGGGGTGGCAGAAATGTACACAAAAATACTCAGGAATATATGATCATGTAAACAATCAAAGGACACATACTGCAAGCCTGCCCCCTTGGCCACCAGCACCTGCTGTTAGCACACAGCCTTTCTCTTTTCATGAGTTTAGAGTCCTCAGCTGCTCTCTCTCTATATACCCTCATCTCTGTCTCCATCTCTGCTTTCACTTCTTCTCTGGATAGGGTCGCACATTCCATTTGTGCTTTTCTGCCTTGATGGTCCTAAGGTTCTCTGTTCCTGGACTATAAGATTAACTACTACCCTCTTTTTGTTACAAAACTTCTATCTTTGCAGTTGTGATGGTCACAATTAGTCATGATTAACAATTGCTCACTATTAATCATAACAATCTTATCCCCATCTACTTTCACTAGACACTTCTAGACAAGGTGAAAACTATTTAGTGGGGATTCGACTTTCCACCACACACTCTGAAACTAAACTCCCTCTTGAAAATTTGTAAGCCAATCACTTTGTGCCTTTATAGCCCCTCCCTTTTTAAGTAGACAATGTTTAAGTTGCCCTTTCCTATCAATGCTGCATAAAGAGGGGATAGGATTAATTTTGGATGTGAAGACTCCTTCCCTCTCAGTTGATATTTTGAGCTACTACATCCGTATACATAACTCAAGTTAATCAAATTGTAGCAATATACACTTGTTTCCGTTATAAAAAAAGAAGTTATCTTCCTCTAGTAGAGTTCTGATCATCAAGAAATTGAGCTAGGTCGAATAGGTACTATCTACAAGTTTGGATATTCTTGTGTTCTCCCCTCACTTCACATCATCTGGGCGCTTTGCTCTCTCAGCTCCAGCCCTCCATGGCTATGTCCTTGTTCATGGACTCAGGAGTACCCAGGTCTAAACACACTTGGGACCAATCAACCCCTCCTCTTCTCTCTCTCACCTCCAGGTCTATGGGAGTCTATAGAAAGTAGTGAAACTCAGCCCATATCTTCATTGCTGCATTTCCCCTTCTCCACTCACCAGAAGACCAACATGGTCACCAGCAAGTTTACATGCCTGCTTACATGTTCTCTTTGAGTTTCAGTCTTGGAGGGGGATTTTTTTCTGAAGGGACTTGATGGTTTGCCTTGATGGCTCCCCAGCAAAGCTTGTTCTTGTAGCAACCAATCAAACTACCATTTTTGTTTTGTATTTATCCTGCTGGTCTTTCGTGCAAGAAGTATCTTCTGT
>NW_006408680.1:4081975-4103660 GCF_000296735.1 Chrysochloris asiatica | reverse complement strand
GTGGCTTTCAGTTTCCTTGTTATTCTTCAAGGTAGCATGATTTTCCATTGTGTTTATTTATCAATGTTTGTTTACCCTTTCTTCCATCGATGGGCACTTAGGCTGTCTCCATCATTTTACTATTGGGAATAGCGCTGCTATGAACACTGGTGTGTATATATCTCTTCATATTCTGTTTCATATTTTTTGTGGGTATGTACCAAGTAGAGGAACTGCTGGATCATCAGGTATTTCTATTTTCAACTTTCTGAGGAAGCGCCATACTGTTTTCCAGAGTGGTCGGACCATTTTGCATTCCCACCAGCAATGTATGAGGGTCCCAGTCTCTCCACATCCTCGCCAACATTTATTGTCCACTGGTATTTTGAACTTTGCTACTATTGATGGTGTGAGATGATATCTCACTGTTGTTTTGATTTACATCTCTCTAATGGCTAAAGATTGTGAACAATTTTGTTTGTTTGTTTGTTTTCATTTTAAACCCACCCCTCCAATCTTGAACATTTTTTTCATATGCTTGTTGACTGCCCAAATCTCTTCCTTGGTGAAGTTTCTGCTCATATCCTGTGCCCATTTTTTTAATTGGGTTATTTGTCTTTTTCTTATAGAGGTGTTGCAGTTTGCTATAGATTTTAGAAGTTAGTCCCTTGTCTGATATGTCATTGCAAAAGATTTTTTTCACATTCTGTGGGCTCCCCTTGTACTCTATTGGTGAAATCCTTTTATGCACACAAGTTTCTAATGTTTAGAATTTGCCATTCATCTATTTTTTTTGAAATGTTTGGTAGTCTGTGTGCCTTGAATTAGAGTCCATAAATTTGTCCCGATTTTTTCATTGACGTTCTTTAAAATTCTGGAATTCACATTTAGGTCTTTAATCCATGCTGAGTTGGTTTTGTATAGAATGTGAGGTAAAGGTCTTGTTTCAGTCTTTTCCATATCAATATCTAGTTCTGCCAGCACCATCTGTTGAAGACACTATGTCTTACCCATTCAGTGTACTTGACCCTTTGTTAAAAATCAGTTAGATATATGTGGATGGGTTAATTTCTGGAATCTCGATTCTGTTCCATTGATTTATGTACCTTTCATTGTACCAGTACCAGGCTGTTTTGACCACTGAAGCCACGTAGTACATTTTGAAATCAGGGAGTGACAGACTTCCAACTTTGTTCTTCTTCTTAAACAGTGCTTTGCTTATCCTGGGTCTTTTTCCATCTCTTTGAAGAATGTCGTGGGAATCTGGATTGGGATTGCATTACATGTGTAGATTCCTTTGGGTAGTATTGACATTTTCATAATGTTAAGTCTTCCTATCCAGGAGCATGACATAGTCTTCTTTTTTTGTAAGTTCCTTTTGGTTTCTTGTAGAAGTGTTTTGTAGTTTTCTTTGTATAGGTCTTTTGTTTCTCTGGTTACATTTATTCCTAAATATAAATGAGCGGCTATTATAAATGGTATTGCTTTCCTAATTTCTTTTTCAATGCTGTCATTATTAGTATAGAGGAATACAACTAATTTTTGTATGTTGATCGTATACCAAGCCACGTTGCTGAATATTCCAATGAGTTCTAGTAATTTTTTTTGGTGAGTATTTTGGGTTTTCTATGTATAGGATCATATCATCTGCAAGGAGAGAACGTTTTATTTCTTCTTTGCCAATTTGTTGTTGTTGTTGTGAAGTGCTGTCGAGTTGGTTCCGACCCATAGTTGGTTGAAAGCAGAGAATACCAGAAAGATATTTACCTGTGCTTTATTGACTACACAAAGGCTTTTGATTGTATGGATCATGACAAGCTATAGACAACAACATTGTGGAGTATGAGTATTCCTGAACACTTAATTGTGTTCATGAGGAATCTGTACATGGACCAAGAGGCAGTTGTTCTAACAAAACATGGGAACACTGAATAGTTTAAAATTAGGAAAAGTGTGTGATAGGGTTATATTCTTTCATCATACTTATTCAACCTGTATGCTGAGCAAATGATCTAAGAAGCTGGGTTATATGTAGAAAAACATGACATTAGGATTGGAGGAAGATTCATTAACAATCTGTGATATGCAGATGACACAACCTTGCTTGCTGAAAGTGAAGAGGACTTAAAATACTTGCGAATGAAGATCTTGCCTTATAGTTCTGTAGTATTTTGATGTTTGCAAATCTATGGAGGCTTGTTTTGTGGCCTAAAATATGATCTATTCTGGAAAATGTTCCATGTGCATTGGAAAAGAAAGTGTATTGTGCTGTTGTTACGTTAAATGCTCTGTACACAATGTGAGGTCAAGTTGGTGATTGTGTTGTTTAGTTCCTCTGTGTCTTTGTCGAGTTTCTTTCTGGCTCTTCTATCCATTTTTGAAATTGGTGTATTAAAATCTCCCATTATTATTGTAGATTTGTCTATTTCTTTCTTCAAATCTATTAGAGTGTGCTTTACATATTTTGGCGTTCTTTCGTTGGGAGCATAGATATTTATTATGGTTATGTCATCTTGTTCAATCAACCCTTTAACCATGAGATAATGGTTTATCTATTATCTTTTATGCCAGTTTTTACCTTAAAGTTTATTTTATCAGAGATTAGTATTGCCACTCCTGCTTGCTTTTGATTGTGGTTAGTTTTGTATACTTTTTTCCAACCTTAACTTTTAGTCTATTTTTGTCTTTGTATGTAAGGTGTGTATCTTGTAGACAGCATATTTAAGGATCTTATCCTGTGCCACTCTGCCACTCTCTGTCTCTTAACTGGTACATTTAAGCTGCTTAAATTCAGTGTAATCATCACTAGGTATGAATTAATTGCTGTCATAATGTTTGTGTTTTTGTGGTGCTGCTGGTTTTTTTGTTCTGCATGTCTTCCTTTGCTGAGTTCATGTTTTTTTTGTATGTGTCCTTTCTTGTCAATTTTTTCATAGTTTTAATGTATCCATGTTCTTTTTGAATTTTCATTTTCTTGGTATGTTGTAAAGTATTAATTTTCTTTGAGGTCACTGTACTTTCAATTAACATTTTCCTCCACTCTGAACAGTCTATTTTATCCTGTAATTTACTTGACCTCCTCTCCCCCTGGATCCCTGTTCCTGTTTTTATCTTTTTTTCACATTGTAATTATTTTTATTATAAACTGACCACCCAAAATCCATTCTTACGGTTTTGTTCTGTTCTGGACTCTTCCAACTGGCAATTGAATTCTGGGTGATGCTGCCATGTATGTCAATCTCCGGTTGTTGTCTGTTCTTGTTGATTCTTAGTCTAAAGAACTCCCAATAAGATATTTCGAAGTGCTGTGTTGGCTTTGTCAAAATAACTTAGCTTCTTTTATCTAGGTATGTTTTTATTACACCATCATATTTGATTGATAGTTTTGCTGGATAGAGGATTCTTTGTTTGTAGTTTCTTTTTTCTTTCAGGGTTTTATATGTCTCCCCCATTGCCTTCTTACTTGCATGGTTTCTGTGGAAAGATCCGAGCTTAATCTGATTTGCTTGCCTTTGTATGTAACTTTTCTCTTTTCTCTGGCTGCTTTCAGGATTTTCTCCTTTTATTTGATTTTGGAGAGCTTGATTATGATATGTCTTAGTGTTTTTATTTTGGGGTCTATCATATCTGGGGTTTGTTGAGCTTCTTGGATGCTTATCTTTTCATTTTTCAAGGTGTCAGGGAAATTTTCTTCCAGTAGCCCTTCAACTATCTACTCTGAAGATTTGTATGATTCTTCTTGTTCCAGAATGGCAGTAATTCTTGTTATTCCTCTTCATGTTGTCCAACATGTATCTTAGACTTTCTTCAGATTTTTTAAAATCGTTTTTTCTGATTCCTCTTCTATCTTAGAAGTATTAAGAGATTTGTTTTCCAGCTCACTGGTTCTGGCTTCCATCTTATTGATTCTATTTCTTTGTCCTTTCAGTGTGTTGTCCATTTCTGATATTTTATTATTAATCATTTGGACCTCTTTTTGCAGATTTTGAATGATTTAAAATGTTGTATCTATCTTATTTAATTGTTCGTGTAGCACTTTCCTGACTTCTTCCTTATTTTTCTCAAACACAGAGGTATGGAGAGTTTGGATGAACTTTGGTATAATTTTCCTGAATTCCTTCTCAGGCAGTTCCAAAGCCCACCCTTCTTCCAATGTGATGTCTAAGTCCACCTGCAGCTCATTTGTGTCAGTTCCTCTATCCTGTTTATGGACATTTGCTGAAATGGTCAGTTGTTTCTTAGACATCTTCAATTATTAGATTTTCAATAATTAAATGAATGTACATTGATATTTTATTGAGTTTTCTGGTTGCCTTCAAGTAGATGGGATCAGGAAATGGGCTTCTCTTTTCACTTTTTGTATTACTCAACTCATAGTAACTATAGCAGGTGTTGGCTCTCTATCTGGTGTATAGCAGCTGGTATTGGCTCTTGCCTGTATGGTGGGATTTTACAGGGTGTGATTGAAGCTTGGCTATGTGACCACAATTGTTTTCTCTTCTTGTGTAACATAGGCAGACATACAAAGAGTCCTCTGAAGGTAAAAGGAAGACTGAAAAAAAAAAAGAAAAAAAAAAAACACCAAAAAACCATCAACAGCAAAAACAAAAACAGATTTGGTATTAAACAGTCTATAATTGCATTAAAAAAAAAAGAGAGAAGGAAAAAGAAGAAACAAAATCTGTAGCAAAATATACATATGGCTTTAATGCTCCTTTCTTGGCCAGCTCGGGCCATTCTGGGAATCTGTTCCATTTTAAGCAGTTCCAGGTAACTCACCCCACTTCGGCAATTCTTGGCACAGAAATGTTTGCTAGATGGATCTGTGCACATGGTTAATAGAACCCTCCGGGGGGTACAGGGGTATTCACTCACTAAGGCATCCTCTCTACTGACCAGAGTGGACATGCACGGACAGTGGGCGACCAAAGAACAGAGAAAGAAAGAAACAAGTCCACACCTTTATCTCCAAGAATTGTCAGATTTCTTCTGTGGGAGTGCTTCTCTGACCTTTACCCACTCTGTCACGCCCAAGATGGCTGCTGTAGATCGGAAAACAACGTTTTTTGTTTCTGCTACAAATTCCACTGGATGTTAGCCTTCAAATTTTCTAAATATTCCTTTATATATAGTTCAGAGTTCTGGGACTGTCCTCTGAACTTGCTTCGTCCTTTATTCGGTGTTATTGCTTGCAGAGTTCTGTGCTGCACATCTCCCTAATCTGCCATTAAGCCCTTCTTCTCCACACCTAATATACTTTAAAGAACCTTAAACAGGGATATCTTCATTGACATCCAGGATAATGCACTGGACCACAAGGTTGATTTGAAGGTAAGGTTGGTAGTTCAAATTCACCAGCCACTCCTCAGAACCCTATACAGGGTTGCTATGAATCAGAACTGATTTGACAACACTTAACAACAACAATAAGAAATCTTAAGTGAAAATCTAAATCTGAAAAACTCACAACTGAATTTAATTATTTAATTGATTATTTTCATAATAGATTATTCTGAATTAAAGAGATATGTAGTGCCAAGTAGAAAACATTGTTTACAAGATGAAGAGGGGAAAATAGAAAAATCATAAACTAAATATTCAGGGCTACTGTGAGTCAGCATTGACTTGATGGCACTTAAGAGCAACAATAAACAGTATAAGGAATACATTGGATATGGATAAAAACTTGAAATGTTTACAACTGAAGTCACAGAAATGATAGAGTAACTAGGTCACAAAAAAATGAAGACATAATGGACAAGAATATTCTAAAACTGGCAGAAGACATCAAGACACAGATTCAAGGAGATTAACCATACAGTAACATGAAAGCACTGAAACTGCTTATACAGAGAGCTCTAGTTGTATAGTGGTTAAGTGTTTAGTGCTTAGTAGCTAACTGAAAAGTCAATGATTTGAACCTACCAGCTGTTCTAGGAATACATATGTGGCAATCTGTTTCAATACAAATGTACAGGCATGGAAACCCGATGAGGTCTTTCTGCTTTGTCTTACGGGATAACTATGAGCCAGAATCAACTCAGTGATGATTGATGTGACAGACAGCAGCCTAAGGAAGTTGGGAAATGGAATCTTTTTAGTTCTACACAGGAATGCACACGTCTTAAGCTAAAATCTGAGTCACACATGTGTGGAATAAGCCCAATCAGTACAACTAAAATATTCAACAACTGAATTGAGATTTGAGCCCTCACCCACACAACATGAGAGAAAACTTTGGTCCCATCAAAAATTGATTGTCTGAAAAAAAGGAAAAGCATAAGATGATCCAGAAAACAATAAGAAAACTCAGATTCTGCACAATTTAATTTTCACACTGCCCAGGATCAAGTCTCAAATAACTGATATACAAAGAATTAGGAAGCTGGGATCCATTCAAAAAGGGGGGAAAAGTAAAAGAAACAAAAACAAACAAACATATACAGCATCACCTGATGCCAACCTCCTATCATTGATATGTGTACTTTGTCACGGAAATACTTTAAAGTACCTATTTGAGCGATGCTTCATGAGTTAAAGGAAAACACATTTGTAATTTTGTTTTTGTTTTTGTATGTGAGCAGGGTGAAAGTTTACACAACAAAATTAGTTTTCTACTCAGCCTTTCATATACATTTTATTCCCTGACACTGACTGCAATTTCCCCAATTATAGTAGCACTCATTCGACTTTCTCCTTGTGTTTCCCATTTCTTGGTTTCCAAAAGAACAAAGAGATTGAACAAATCCTGTAAGAATACAAAAGATCTAGCATATCGATTTAACCTAATTGACATAGAAGGAGCACTGGAGAGAACTGATCATATGCTGGGTCATAAAACATGTCTTTTATTTCTGAGTTGAAATGGTTCGAAGACTGCTGTCTGAATATAATGAAATCCATCTAGAAATTGTAAGAAGTAGGTAAAAGAATCTTCAAACGGTAGAAAGTTAAGAAATATGTTTCTTGATAATCCATACACTAAAAAGGAAATAGCAGTGCTGACTTAAAAACATTGTGAACTGAAAACTGATGACCTAAGACATATTAAAAGTGGTGGTACATATATCCAGATGTAAATTTATGACTGGAAATTTCTCTATGTATTGGCACTTGAATTAAGTAATCATTTACAAACAAACATGTCTATAGAACAAGCAGAAAGACAGGTTAAGATGTTAAGATTTTATTTATCTGTCCTTGTCAGAAATGTTGATTGTTCATAATTAGGCAGTATATAGGAAGTAATGATATCTAAACAGAATATAAATACATATTTGCCTTTTAATAAAAGATGAGTATCATAAACACTGGCTATGGACCACAAGGTCGGCAGTTCAAGCCCATCAATTACTCCTCCTACACAGTGTCACTATGAGTCTGAATTAACTCCAGGACACATAACAACAACAGCAAACATCTATAAATGATTCCTACAAAACAGTTAAATTAAAAAATGTGCTAAAAACTCAATGTAGACATTGCATGAGCGAATAGAAAAAGTGGCTAATAATATCTCAAAGCTGCTCAACAATATAACTGATCAGGGAAATGCAAAATAGAACAGCAATTAAATAAACACTTATATACATTCCAAAACGGCTTATATGAAAAAGGCATATAATATCAAATGTTGCCAAGGTTATGGATTAATAAATTCTGATACACATCATAAAGTGGCTGAAATTATGCAACCACTGTATCCTCTAATGTTGGATGTAGTTATAGCTTATGGACTATAAACTTATTACTATTTTCACAACGTTAACCCATGCATACATGTCTCAAAGATATGTACCAGTATGCTTGTAGAACAATCGTTCATCATAACTGCAAACTAGAAAACACAACTGAACAGTGTATAAGTATATTGAAGCCTGATCCAAGCTATTGTATTTTCAATACCCTCATAGGCATGTGAAAGTTGGACAGTGAATAAGGAAGACTGTAAAAGAATTGATGCATTTGAGTTATAGTGTTGGAGGAGAACATTAAATGTATCATGGGCTGCCAAAAGAATAAATGTGTGCTGGAAGAAGTGCAGCTAGAGTATTTCTTGGAGGCCAGGATGGCCAGACTTGGTCTCTCATACTTAGGGCATGTTATCAGGAAGGACTAGTCCCTGGAGAGGGATAACATGTTTGGTAAAGTGAAGGGTCAGAGAAAAAGAGGAAGACTCCCAATGAGATGGATTGGCACAATGACAGCAGCAATAGGCTCAGATGTAGCAATGATTGTGAGGTTGGTGTTCACACGGTCAGTGCTTCATTCTATTGTACATAGGGCCACATGAGTCAGTATCAACTCAATGGCACCTAACAACAACAAAAACAACATTTATGCAATAATATATTATGTAACAATACTGATAAATAATTAAAAATGCATGCTTGAAATACAAAAAGCAGATAGGAAAGGCTCTTCAATGAAGCTAGTTATTTTAAAAGTTTGTTAAGAAGATAATTAATTCAAGATGGTGGTTCCTCCTTAGTGGGAATAGGGGTAGTGATTTGAAAGACCTTTAAGGATACTTCTGGGCACTGATAATTCTATTTCTAACTTGTTGTTGTTAACTGAATGTGTTTACTTTGTGAAAACCCATTTAACTATACACTGTGGATATTTCAACCGAATTAGGTGACGCTGCAATAAAAATGTTTACTTTAAAATTGCATACAGCAAAGGAATTTACTCTGGAAAATAGTTTCCTGTTAAAAAAACTGAAAATCATGGAATTTTTAAGCCTGCTTTGAAGAACCACCAGGTAACGTATACCAAGCTTCTGCTTAATTTCATTAGGCCTGTCCGTTTTACATTGAATAAAAACAACAATTAATGATAATTTTGTTTGGTATTTAAACATTTTCAAAGTGCTTTCTATACAGCTTTTTTCAAAATCCTTTGAAAAAAGTTATCCAGCTATTTGGATAAACGTTACTCTGAAACCAAGCAGCTGGTAACTAGAGAAGTGGGTCTCTCCGTAGTCAGAGTTTTATTGGGATAACCAGTGAGAAGACGTGGAATGGGTCTTTACCACGTGGGCAATGTGGGCCATTTTCTTGGCTGAAGTCAGCAAGAAAGGCATGCCAATTTCCCACTGCACCCTGCTGCCATCTTGCATACTTTGTGCCACATGACTCCCATGGGCTAGGATTGTTTTCCCCTTGCCTGCAGTTTGCGGTGCAGCCAACCTGCCTTTGAGATGTGCACCCAGTATTTCTTGGAATCTGTGTGAAGCATTAAGGAACTTCGTTCATTGTGGAAGAGAGCCATCTGCTACAAAGTGCTGACACATTTGTTCTGGTAGCAGCAGCACCGGGCAGAGACCTAACAGAGGAGCCTGAGGACAGAGAGCTGCTCATAGTCCCTGATGTCTCCAGCGGAAAGAATGGAAGTCTTTACTGGGATGAAAGGAAATGTGTGAAAATCAGGAGAAGCATGAAATATATGCAAGGCTTTTTCTCCTTCAAAATATATCTATGTGGGGTCGTTCTCGTGAAGCATACGAAAGCATTTGAAAATTCAGCCCTTCCCTTTGGAAGTAACAATTCTGACATGTTTGCTGTTCTTGTTAGGTGCCATCAAGTCAGTACTGACCCATAGTGACCTTATGCACAGTAGAACGAAACCCTGCCTGATCCTGGGCCAACCTCATTATGGTTGCCACACTTGAGCACATTGATGCCGCCACTTTGCCATTGCATCTCACTGGGTGTCTTCCTCTTTTTCTCTACCCTCCATCAAACATGATATCCTTCTCCAGTGACTGGTCCCTCCAGACATTATGTCCAAAGTATGAGAGATGAAGTTTGGCCATCCTGGCCTCCAAGAATCACTCTGGCTGCACTTCTTCCCACTCTGATCTGTTTGTTCTTTTGGCAGCCCATGGCACTTTCAATATTCTCCTCCAACACCATAACTCAAAAGCATCAATTCTTCTACGGTCTTCCTTATTCACTGTCCAGCTTTCGTATGCATATGAGGTTATTGAAAATATCATGGCTTGGGTCAGGAGCACCTTAGTCTTCAAGCAGACATCTTTGCTCTTCAACACTTTAAAAAGGTCTTGAGCAGCAGATTTGCCTAATGCAATACGTCGTTTGATTTCTTGCCTGCTGCTTCCATGAGTGTTGATAGTTGATCCAAGAAGAATGAAGTCCTTGACAACTTCAATCTTTTCTCCTCCATTGATAAGAATGTTGCTTATTGGTCCAGTGGTGAGGACTTTTGTTTTCTTTACATTGCAGTGTACTGAAGGCCGTGGTCTTTGATCTTCATCAGTAAGTATTTTAAGTTCTCTTCACTGTCAGCAAGCAAGGTTGTTTGCATATCTGCATATCTCAGGTTGTTCATGAGTCTTCTTCCAATTCTGATGCCACATTTTTCTTCATAGAACCCAGCTTCTTGGATGATTTTCTGGATGAGGGGTATCATTGCTGATGGAGCTTGCCTGTGCTTTATTGACATCAGCAATAGGCATCCAATATTAGGGGAGGGTGTAGCTGCTGGTGTCTTTTCACTATTTTGCAGAATGATAGAATCAGCACCAGTTGATAAACTAAAGAGTGATGTGTCAGTGGTGAGAGCGAAGATGCTTCATGTGTTCACTGCATGTTGGATTCTAGTGTAAGGAGTTCTGTCTGGTAGCATAGTTGTTCATGAGTTGGCCTGCTAATTGCAAGGTCAGTAGTTTGAATCTCTCAGCCACTTCATGAGAGAGAGATGAGGCTTTCTGCACCAATAAGGATGTACATCTTCTGAAACTCTATACACGGTCATTATGTGTTACAGAACCTTACCACCATTGTAATTCCAGCTCTCCTTGTTTAGAGACAGAAGTAGAAGTAAACACATTCCTGCTTTGGGACTAATTTATCTCATGAAAGGAGTAAGATAGAAAATTATAATTGGTGTCCAGGTAAATTTGCTTTAACTAATAGTTCTGAAACACTCTATAGGGTTGCTATGAGTCAGAACTGATTGTAAGGCACTTAACAACAATAGGAGCATAGCATGGATAACTTTGCATCTCATGCTGCACTTCACATTCATCAAAGGTATAGTTATTTTGAGAAGAGAATGTTTGATGAACAATGCCTTCAAGTCCATGAGAGCCAAATTTGACCTTGAACATATCCCACCTGAATTTAGAGACAACTGCAAGAACATATTTGATACACTGAACACTAATGACTGAAGATTAGCAGAGTTGTGGAATAATATCAAAAATATTACACAGGAAAACCAACAAAAGTTCATTAATAAGATGAGAAAGAAGGCAAAGACCAAAATGGATGTCAGATGAGATTCTGAAATTTGATCTCCATTGTAAAGATGCTAAAGCAAATGGGGGTACTGAGGAAATCAAAGAGTTGGACAGAAAATTTGAAAGTAAAGCTCTAGAAGAAAAATTCAAGTATTATAATGAAATGTGCAAAGACTTGGAGTTAGAAAGCCAAAAGTGAATAACATGCTCAGAATTTAACAAGCTGAAAGAATTGAAGAAAAAATTTAAGCCCCCTCTTGCAATATTGAAGGGGCACTGTGTTTGGACTCCAAGTTTGGCAGTTCAAACCCACTTGGTGATCAACCACTTCAAGAGATATCATATAACCAAGATCCAGTGGTATTGAAGGAAGACGTTCAATGTGCACTAAAGGAATTAACAAAAAAACAAGTTTCTGGGAATGGATGGAATACCAATTGAAATCTTTCAACAAAGTGATGCAGCACTGGAGGCCAGAACTCATCTATTCCAAGAAATCTGGAAGATAGCTACCTAACCCATTAATTGTAAGAGATCCATATTTGTTTCCAATCTAATGAGAGGTGACTGAGTGGAATGGGGAAATCATCAGGCAATGTCACTAAAATAACACACAAATATAATTTGCTGAAGATAATTGAAAACTGATTGCAACAGTACATTGATAGGTATCTGCCAGAGGTTCAAGCAGGATTCATATGAGGACTTGAAATGAGGGATATCATTGCTGACATCCTGAGAATCATGATTGAAAGCAGTGAACAACGAAAGGATGTTTGCCTGTGCTTTACCGACTATGTAAAGGCCTTTGACTGTGTTGATCATGACAACATTGAGGAGAATGAGTATTCCAGAATACTTAATTGTGCTCATGAAGAACCTGTACATAAGGCAGTCATGTGAACAGAAACAGGGGACACTGCATCGTTCAAAATTAGGAAATCTGTACATCAGGGTTGTATTCTTTCACCATAATTATTCAATTTTTATGCTAACCAAATAATCTGAGAAGCTGTAGTATATGAAGAAGAACATGGCATTAAGATTGGAGGAAGACTCATTAACTACCTGTGACATGAATATAATATAGTCTTGCTTGCTGAAAGCAAAGAAAACATCTCAATGTAAATAAAACAAAAATCCTCACCAATGGTCCAATAAATAACATCATGATAAATGGGGAAATCTTCAAAGCTGTCAAAGACTTCAGTTTGCTTAGATCCATGATCAACACTCATGGAAGTAGCAGTCAAGAAACCAAATGATGCATGGTATTAGGCACATCTGTTTCATGAGACCTCTTTAAAATATTCAGGAGCAAAGATATCAGTTTGAGTACTGAGGTGCACTTGACCCAAGCCAAGGTATTTTTAATAGCCTCATATGCATATGAATGTTGAACAATACATAAAACCATAGAAGAATTGAGGTATTTGAGTTATGGTATTAGAGAAGAACATTAAAATTAAAATAATATTGGAAGTACCATGGACTGTCAGAAGAACAAATAAATATGTGTTGGAAGAAGTACAGCCAAAATACTTCTTAGAAGCCAAGATTCTAAGACTCCATCTCTCATACTTTGGACAGATTATCAGGATGGACCATTCTCTGGAGAAGGACATCATGCTTGGTAAAGTTGTCAGTGGAAAAGTGGAAGAGCCCCATTAAAACAGACTGGCACAGTGGCAGCAGAAATGGGTTCAAGTTTAACGGTTGTGAGAATGGTGCTGTACAAGGTAGTGTTTGGTTGTATGTTGTATAAAGTTACCATGAGTCAGAACCAACAAAAGGCAGTTAACACCAACATTATGTGCATGTGAATTTTGACAATGAATAAGGAAGAAGACTGTAGAAGTCTCAACTAATTTACATTTTGATGTGGGAGAATATTATAAGTACCACCATGGACTGCCAGAAAAACTAAACAGATCTGTATATGAAGAAGAACAAAATGTTCTTTAAAATTCGGGATGGCAAGACTTCATCATCTGCTGAACTCCATGCATGTTATCAGGATGGATTAGACCCTATAGAAGGGAATCATGCTTTGTAAAGTGGAGGCTCAACAAAAAAGAGGAACATCCCGAGTGAAATGGGTTAACACAATGGCAGCAGCAATGGACTCAAACATAACAATTGTGAGGGAGGCACAAGACCGGGCATTTTTTCCTTCTGTTGCGAATAGAATTGGTATGATTTGGAACCATATCCCCAGCACCTAATAACAATATCTTGTTTTCAGGGGTCTTTGCAGTGGGTCTGCTTAATCTGCCATCTTGACAGAAGCCTCGGGCCATTCTTCTTGAGATAAAACAGATATTAAACAATCAAGTAGAGATGAGGAAAGACAGATACCATTCCACATGCAAATCATCTAGGAGCCGAAAAATGGACACTGAAGAGACAAGGTCTTTCCCCAGAGCCAACAGAGAGAAGTCTTACTTTAGTCAGCACCCTAATTGTGCACTTGTATCTTCCTTGATGTGTTGAAAATAATTTTCTGTTTGTCCATGCCACCCACTTGTTCAATTACTACTATAACAGGAGTGGATCACTAAGACAGCATTCCTCTTTCTTTCAGAATAGGTATGTGTATTGTGTTGTTTCATTTTGTACATTGGTTTGATTTGCTTTCCTTCCATACTTGTTTGTTTCTTCATAGCAAGTCCATCTTAGCCTATCACATTTTTTACTCTAGAGTAGCAGAGGAGAAAGTGTAAGCATAGGAATCGGAATTTGAATGTTGTTCCCCAGTTGCTATATTATGATTCACCAAAAAAGAAAAAAAAAAAAAAAAAAAAGGAGTCAGATGCAATTTGATGCCAAAGCCAGAACCAAACCACATGAGCTACCTTCTCACCAATAACTGGCAGTTGAAAAAATTCTGTTTAATATTCTTGCTACAAAGCTATTTCAATTACACTTTTTGGTTTTAACATACTGTGGGTCTATAATGAGCTTTTATGGTTATAGCTAATTATAAGAGGTGTTGTTTCAGCTTGTGTAACAAGGTAATTTTAATTAATAACTCACATTAATGTGTGATTCTTAAAATATGATTTTTGCATATATTTTATTGAAGAACAGAGAAGTATATCTGTGATTTAGGGACTTTATTAGGAACTAGAAATAGGGATAATTATACCTGCATATATTCAAATAGCATGCTGCAATTACCTCTTAAAGTTTCTCATTTATAATATTAACTACTGATTTAAAGATTTACAGCACCATCATTCCTAGAGTTACAGAAATGAACATTTCTGCCCTACAAGTTATTTTTATTTGAACACTTAAATACATCCAAAGATTATATTGGAGTCTACCTATTGATAATACAGTAGAATTTGCTAGAAACTATCAAATATATTATTAAGTCGCAGTATTTGATATCAAATATTGAGGCAAGTGGTAAATGTTATTCTATAGATTTTTAGCTAGTATTAATTTGTTAAATTAGTTATGCTATTAACATTTTAATAGAATTTTTTCTAGTTAAGTGTCAACAAAGACATTGTCAGAGATTCAGGTTGGAAGTCATGGTGTTGGCAACTTCCTTACATATGAAAAGATGGAGAGCCTTGTTAAAGGTGTAAGTGTAACTATTAAGTAATACAGTCTGAAATCAAACTAGATTTTCAGATTCTTAATCCTATCATGTTTATGACATGTGCTTACTAGCACACATATTATCTTAAGCTGAAACGAACAATGGAAAGTCAAATGCAACTCATAAGATCTGAGCATAAGATCTCAAGGCCCAGGAGGGAATATAACGATACCTTTGGAAGAAGCATTATACGTAGATACAACACTCATGAACTTTACTATGCAAAATATGAAATATAGCACAGTTACATTTATTTTTATAGAATACAAAATTATAATTTTTTATCAATATCAAAAATCAAATATCTGTTGGAGAGTCTTAAGGCTATTATGTTGTTTATTGATTTATTTTTTTAAATCTTTGTTTCTGGGTTTAACAGATGGAGGTGGAAGGTTAAAGTCAATGACATGATAACTCTCATTACCAAAATTCTCTGAAACTTTGCTCTTTAACAGTCACCAAATCACACTCTCAGTGTTTCCTTTTAGACAATTGATATATGCTATAACATGCTAATGGAAGACTAACATTTTTCAAGCTTTTTACTGTGAATGGAGTGAAGGTTTGTAGATCAGACCATTTTTTTTCACATTCAACAAATCACATACTTTCCTTCTTCATAATGATTGTAATCCCTTCATGTACTAGCAATTTACAGTGTTTACCTCTCTTCAACTTTAACTCCTGCATTCTCCCTGCATCTCCTGCTACCGTCATCTTTCCCTGCCAATCTTCCTCTTGTACACTGCCTGCCCTGTCACCCATATTCACATGTGTCCACCCTCTAGTCCATGAGTAACTTTCACTCCTCCACAGCCCCCTGTAACCATCATATAGTGTTTCTTTCAGAAAGAACAACTTTTCTTGATTTTTTACAACATTGGTCTCATACAATATCTGTCCTTGTGTTATTGAGTAATTTCATTCAGCACAATGTCGTCCAGCTTCATCCATAAGGCATTTCTCAGATTAATCACTATTCTTCAGTGTTGTGTAGTATTTCGTTGTGCATACATATCAAAGTTTGTTTACCCGTTCTTCTGTTGATGTGCATTTAGACTGTCTCCATCATGTTGGTGTGTGTCTTGTAGAAAGCATATTGACAAATCCTGCTTTCTTATCCATCCTGCTCTGTCTGTCTCCTGACTGGTGTGTTTAGCCCTTATATATTCAGTGTAACTATTGATAGGTATCCACTGACTGCTGTCATTTTGTGTGTGTGTTTTTTTGTTTTTTTTTTTGTTGCAGTCAGTTTGCTGTGTTGTGTGTGGGGGGGGGGGTCTGCTGGTTTCTTTGCTCTGTACTGATTTCACTTTGTTTGTGGGTTTTCTTTCATTTTTCATTTCTGTTGTTTTAAGGTTTACTAGGAGTCCTGGTGTGGCACTGTGGATTAATGCGCCAGACAACAAAGTCATTTTAACTGCAAAGTCGGTGGTTCAAGCTCACCAGCTGCCCCTTGGAAACCCTATACAGGGTCGCTATGGGTCGGAATCGACTCGATGGCACTTGACAACAACAACAACAACAAGTTTTACTAAATCTTTCTGATTGCTCTTATGTGCATGTGTAGTAATTTTATTTGAAATTACCCTGTAATTTATAAACTTTTTCCCTGTCTAAAAGAGTTGGTTTTATCTTGAACTTTACCTGACTTCCTTGTCATTGGGAAGTTCTCTATCAGTACAACTTGCACTGGTTGCTTTGTAGTTGACTTCATCATGAAGTGATCTCTCTGGTTCTCTATTTTTAGTCTCATAGCTCTGGTAGTGTAGTGGTTACGAATCGGGCTGCAAACCACAAGGTCAGCAGTTCGAAACTACCAGCTGCTCTGCAGGAGAAAGAGGAGGCTTTCTGCTCCCGTAAAGATATACAGCCTCGGAAACCCTGTACAGGGTCACTATGAGTCAGCACTGACTCAATGGCACTTAACAACAGGTGTGTTTTATTTTAAATATTTCCATATCTGGATTGAGTTCTGTGTGGTGTTTTCATAGATGGTAATCTCACATTGCTGCCTGCTCTTACTGTTTCTCAATGACTCCAACATTCTTGAGAAACTAGGATTAGAGGGAACGTCAAGCTAGAGCTTCTAAAGATAGATGGTCTTTTTCACATTTTAATTTTACTTCAAGACTTGGACCTATGTCAGTGTAACCTTCAGATTCTTCAGTTCTATCAGGGTCACTGCAAGGGAAGTTTATTAGCAAATGACAAGAAACGATCACTAAGGAGAGGTCCTGAAGCAGTAGAGCAGCACATCCTAAAGCAGGCATGTCTGTAGGATGTTGATGGCATGGCACTGACTAAGCCCTGAGCATCATCAGACACAGCAGGGTCACCTCTGGAAGCATGAGTTGAAAAACTGGCTCAGTAATGCAGGGAAGAGCATCTTCAGGAAAAGCTAAAGCAGCAGCTCGCAATGTGAGATGCAATCATTCATTGTGGACAAGAAAGTCAACTTTCCAAAAGACAATCCCTAAAAAGTGAGCCAAACAACATGTGTCTGCTCTCTTGAAAGAAGGACGGTGCACGCTGTTAGTAGTAACATCTTTGAAAGCACTCCATGAAAGAGGACTTTTCTGAGTTGGCAGCTACTGGATAGTTGTCAATGCAGTGGATAATGCAACAATGTCACCGGAACAGAACTGATAGGCATTATATGTTTACAAAGAAATTTATATCACCCATCCAGTACCCCCAATTTAAAAAAAGAAAAAAAAAAAAAAAAAGCTTTAGTTTGAATTGAGTGATGTTTTCTAGAGTAAATCCATAGTTTTACGTTCAATAAATAAATAACCCACTTAGTTTCCTTTCCGTGATTGCAGTCCCTCGGTGTAACATCACGTGTGGTGCTTTCTCACTGTGGTTCTTGCTTCCATGCCCTTTTCTTTCCTATCACTTCTGAACTTTTTCCTTAGGTAAATGTCGTCCTTTAGATCTGGAATGGCTGATCATACTATGGTGTATATACCTGATTACTCCATAGCTGAACATTGAGCCAAGGTCCCAAAGGGTGACCAAGAGCTATAGCTTCAGCTTCCTCCATCTCTTTCTGACCAATAAGCCTGGTCTTTTTTTATAAAAGCAGTTCCCTATTTTCTCCCCCTCCATCTAGGACCTTCTAGGACCCTTTCAGGACCACTGGTAGTGGTAGCTGGACACCAAATAGTTCTTCTGGACTCAGGTTGTGGAGACTGAGGCTCATGTGTTCCATTACTCCAATGAACTCATTGGTTCCAAGAGGCTTCAGTTTTCAATTGTCTTCTTTCCTCTGCACAGGCAGAGCCCAATAGTTGTACCCTAGATCGCGACTGATGAACTGTGGGCCATTGAGTCAATTCTGACTCAGAAATAATGTATAGGGTTTCTCAGGCTATAAATCTTTATGTGAACAGAAAGGCTCATCTTTCTCCCATAGAGCTGTGGATTCAGTGGTTCAGTGGTGGATTCAAACCACTGACCGTGTGGTTACCAGCCCAATGTTTAACCCATTGTACTACTAATGATCCTAGGTTGACCAGTTGTTGTTTTTGAATGTCATTGAGTAGGTTTGGACTCAGTGATGATTTTGTATAGGGTTTCTTAGGAGCACGCAATGGACTTGAATCACCAACCTTGTGGTTTAAACTGATCTTGTGGTCCACTGTTTACCCTACAATACCACACCAGGACAAGTGGTGCTAAGTGCTATTGAACTAGTCCTGACTCATAGTGACCGTATATAAGGTTTCCAAGTAGCAGCTGCTGAGTTTGAGATACTGACTTTGTGGTCTACTGTCCACTGCTTATCCTACAGTGCCACACCAGAGTCCCAGGACCAGTTGTTGTTAAATACCGTCCAGTAGGTTCTGTTCATAGTGACCCTGTATTGAGTTTCCAAGGAGAAAATGGTGGGTTTGAAATGCAAGACCAGTGGTACCATAGAAATACCAATAAGACTCTGTTAGTATTTATGATACAAAAGGTGGTAACATTTTCGTGGAATAAAGTTTTCAAAGAATGGGCCTCTTTGACTCATCTTTGTGTTGTGTATAACATTGGAAATGAGTCACTGTACAACCAAATTCCTTTAAAAATAAGAACTGTGATTAAAAAAATATGTATCTTGAGTATCATACTACACCCATCATCATTTTCAACCTATTTGGAAATTCTACAAGATGAAATTCACCATTTTATGACACGATTTTTAGCACATGTCATATACCAGTACCGTGCTAGGTGTCAACCATATTGTTGTTGTTAGTTGCCTTCTTCTTGGCTCCAACTCATGACAGCCATCTTATAAGAGAAGAAAAGACTGTCAAATCTTCATGTTCAATGGTATAAGAGGGTAAGTAAATAAGTATTGATACAAAATTGAAATATCTTTGTTAAACAAAAGTAACAGAATATGAGCATATTATGTCTTGACACATTGTCTATTTAGCTGTATACACTTCTGATGATGGTGTTTACATTTCTTTAGCCCCTTCCTAAAGGATTCAGTGCTCTTCATTTCGCATTTCACACCACATCAAAATGGCACTTTTGGTACCCTGTTGTTTTACAGGTGCTTCTAGGAAGCAAAGATGATGGAACTTCATCTAACTAACATCCTTTTTTTTGCTTTTTAAACACTTTTTATTGTGAATTGAATGAAGGTTTACAGACCACCAGATCATCAGTTTCACATTCAACAAGTCATCCACTTCATTTCATCTCAATGACTGTAATCCCCTCAACGTGACATCAGTGATCCCACTGCCTCCCCGTGTTTCTTGTTTCTGCTCTTGCTTTTTTCCCAACCCTTCTGAATTTTTTTCTTATGTAAATGCTGCCCTTTTGAACTCCAGTGGTTGACAGTGTGCATACCTCACTCTTGTTGTCCTTCTTATCCACATATTTATTGCTTGGCTGAAAACTGAGCCATGAGAGTGAAGTCAGTTCCAGACCTGATGGTTGATCAAGGGCCATGGTCTTGGGTTCCTCCAGTCTCTTTCTGACCAGTACGTCTGTTCTTTTTTTATGATTTTGAGTTTTGTTCTACATTTTCTCCCACTCTATCCAAGACCTTATAATGTGATCCCTTTCAGAGCAGTTGATAGTGGAAGCCAACCACCATCTAGTTCTGGTCTCAGAGTTGTGGAGACTGATGTTCATGTGTTCCATTAGTCCATTAGACTAGTTGTTTCCAAGTGTCTTCAATTTTCACACTTTACTCTTAACAGGAACAAACAAATAGTTGCCCCTTCGATGTCTGCTCATGAGTTTTTAAGATTCCATTCACTACACAGCAAAGTAGGATGTAGCAAATTGTGTTTGTGGACTGTGTTATGTCAAATGACCATGACATCTCCTGAAACCATGGTCCTGAGCCTCCAAGCTCAGCACATCATTTCCTCAAGATGTTTGGTAATGTCCAAGAGGTTTTCATTAATCTTGTTCTCCACCACAAGGAGTCCTGATAATGCCGTGGGTTATGAGTCTGGCTGCTAATCACAAGAAAAAGATTCTACTCCTGTAAACATTTACAGCCTTGAAACTCCTATACATAGGGTCTCTAGGAGTCAAAACCAACTTGATAACACACAACTACCACTACCATGTTACACCACATTTATGGGTATAGTTGCAGCAAAGGTAAGTGTTGTTGTTGTTGGTAAGTGCCACTGAGTTGCTTCTGACTCATAGTGGCCCAGTATAGGGTTTCCAAGGAGCAGTTGGTGAGTTTGAACCTCCAACCTTGCAATTAGCAGACCAATGCTTATTCTAAAATTCCACATCAGGATCAGACTAAGGAAAACATCAAAAGGGGGGAAAAAAAAGAAGAAGAGAGGGAATGTGAAACAGAGGGAAAGAAAGAAAGCCAAAAGCAGAGATGTTGTTGTTGTTAAGTGCCATTGAGTTGGTACTGACACATAGCAACCTTATGCGCAGCAGAATGAAACATTGCCCGATCCTACACCAACCTCACTACTGTTGCCACACTTGAGTCCATCCATGCTGCCTCTTGACCAATCCATCTCTTTGGGATTCTTCCTCTTTTTCTCTGACCCTCCACCATACCAAACATTATATCCGTCTCCAGGGACTGGCCCCTCCTGACAATATGTCCAAAGTATGAGAGATGAAGTTTGGCCATCTTGACCTCTAAGGAGCACACTGGCTGTACTTCTTCCAAAACGGATCTATTGGTTCTTTTGGCAGTCCATGACACTTTCAATAATATTTAAGGGAATGGAAAGGGAAGAAGGAGAAGAAAGAATAAACAAAAGAAAGAAAAAACAAAAACAGACCAAAAAAACCCCACAAAACAAACAGTGCAACAGTTGGACCCAGAGAGGAGAAAACACTGAGGGATTCCTGCCCACGGATTTCATGAGGTGGGTATGGGAGGGAGGTAGCAGTGGAGTTCTGGGCCCAGATGGACTTCCTATGGGCCTAGGTGCTATCTCTGTTCAAGACACTCAGTCTGGAATTTGTTCATAGAGACCCTGATGGAGCTGGTTTCAGAGTCTATTAGCACCACAGGGAGTTTGGGAGCAGGGTGGCTGGTTATGATTTTTTCTGCTAAATAAATGCTGGTCTGGCAACTATGGTTTCTGTAGGTCTGGAGCTAACCCCAGCTAAATCCAGCCCCCAAAGCACAAAGATAAATGGTGGTTGTGGTTATGTGCCTTGGAGTCAGTTCTAACTCACAGAGACCTTGTATAGGGTTTCTGAGGCTATAAATCCTTTTTTTTTTTTAATCTTTTATTGTGAATTATGTGATAGTTTACATGGGAGAACATTAGCTTTACATTCATCCTATTGTATATTATTTCATTGCCATGGTTACAATCCCC
>NW_006408680.1:4072415-4081554 GCF_000296735.1 Chrysochloris asiatica | reverse complement strand
CTTGCCTTTGTAGTTGCCTTGCCATTTTGGGTAGCCAGTGTCCAAGTTGTCCATCCTTGTCTACTTTGTGTATGGAAGACATGACAAATATCCTTTGGATATGTTATTCAGAAACACCTGTCCCTGGAAAAGGACATCATGCTTGATAGATGGTGAAGTGTCAGTCCATCTCATGGAGGAAAAGCTTCCATGAAGTGGATTAACACAGTGGCTACAACAGGCTCAAAGAGCAATGATTGTGAGGCTGTCACAGGGCAGGACAATGCTTCCTCCTATTTTACTATGAGTCAGAACCAACTCGATTGCACCTGAAAACAGCAGCAGCAATCTATCGTCTATCTGTTTACCTAAGATCTATGTATCTTTCAACAAACTTGCCGACTAACAACAAACACGTTGCTCTTTTGCTTTGATTAGTTATTTTAGTTATGTATGATTTTTGGCCTTTTGGAAAATATTGATTTATTGAATCATGCAGCTATTTCAAATATTGGTGCATTTCATTGTACAATGTTTTAAAAGCACCACTGATCTTATCAAAAAAACTATTAACACTAGGAAATGGTTAAGCTCACATTAGTAGATGCTTGTTTTCCAAAATTCCAAATTTTGCTTGAAATTCCTTGTTAGCAATAAGTACAGTTTTCTTTCTTTCTTTTTTTTTTTTTTCAATTCATTTCAAGAAAATGAAGGTTTAATACTCTAGTCTGAGTAACTTTAATTCCTCTGTGAGTCACTCTTCTAAATAAAACTCATGTTCCTGGAAAAAGAAGCTGGGTCCGAGAGTGTATTAAGCTAAGCACTTCTACTGAGACAACATCAGAAACACTTTGTCTTCTTCCTATTTAATCACACAATGTTAAGAAGACAGGAACTCAATTGAGAGTTATTGAGAGTTAATAAAATGAATACATTTTACTTATTCAACAGGGGTATTCTTTAGCAACTTCTCTTTATTCTTTAATTTGCCCATAAAGAATGTTCAGTTTGGTTTGCTGCCACTGCCTGCAATCTCAACAAAGTGCTTTCAGATTTACCTACCATTGCTCCTGTAGCGTGAAGGCAAATGAGAAAACAGTGAAAATGGAAATGTCTACGTCCTGGTATGGCACCATAGGGTAAGTGCTTGATCTTTAAGGTTGATTTGTACAGCAAGGTTAGTGGTTCAAACTTCACAGCCACTTCTTGGAAACCCTACACAGGGTTGCTATGAGTAGGAACTGAGTCAACATCACTTAACAAGTATTATTATAAAAACAATTTTAACCTGTTGACTCTATGAGTAGAAGGGTAGAATTTTTAGACTGACCTTCAAGGTCCTATGCTGTCTGGCCAAACTAGAAATTAATATGTAAAAGAATGAAACAAGACCTTTACCTCACACCATATACAAAAACCAACTAATCATGGATTAAAGACTTAAATGTGAATCCCAGAATTATAAAGGTCATCAATGAAAAAATACGGACAAATTTAAGGACCCTAAGGAGCTCTGGTAGCACAATGGTTACAAATCAGGTTGCGAACCTTAAGGTCAGCAGTTCAAAACTACCAGCTGTTTCATGGGAGAAAAATGAGGCTTTCTGCTCCAGTAAACATTTACAGCCCTTGAAACCCTGTACAGGGTCGCTATGAGTGGGAACTGACCCCATGGCACACAATAACAGCAACACCAATCCAGGGCACACACAGACTATCAAACATTGTGAAAATTATACAAACAAAAGAAGACAAATAGATGATTGGGGCATTCTAAAAATTGTAAACTTATGTGCATCAAAGGATTTCACCAAAAAAGTATAAAGAGAACCCACAGAATGGGAAAAAATCTTTTGCAATGACATATCAGACAAGGGACTAATTTCTAAAATCTATAGGAAACTACAACACCTGTACAAGAAAAAGACAAGTAACCCAATTTAAAAAATGGGCACAGAACATAAACAGACACTTCATCAAGTAAGAGATTCGAGCAGCCAACAAACATGAAGAAATGTTCACAATCACTAGTCATCAGAGAAATGCAAATCAGAACAACAATGAGATATTATCTCACACTAGCAATAACACTAAAGTTCAAAAATGCAGTGGACAATAAATGCTGGTTAGGATGTGGAGAGACTAGGACCCTCCTACATTGCTGGTGGGAATGCAGAATGATCAAACCACTCTAGAAAACACTATGATCCTTCCTCAGAAAGTTGGAAATAGAAACACCATATGACCCAACAATTACTCTACTTGGTATATATCCACAAGAAATATGAGCCATAACATGAGTAGATATATGCACACCAATATTCTTAGCAGCACTATTCACAATAGCAAAAAGATGGAGAGGAAGTTTGGTTATCCTGTCCTCCAATGAGCACTCTGGCTGCACTTCTTCCACCACAGATCTGTTGGTTCTATGGGCAGCCCATGGCACTTTCAATATTCTATTCCAATCTTATAACTCAAATGCATCAATTCTTCTACTGTCTTCCTTATAGAACTCAACTAGAGGAAGATTAAAAAAAAAATAATGATAATAAAGGAAACGAGGGTAAATTGTTACAATTTGATGAACTTGACCTATACTCATGGAGGTTGTTGTTGTTGTTGTTGTGTGCTGTGGAGTCGGTTCTGACTCATAGCGACCCTACACAAGGTTTCCAAGGCTGTAAATCTTTACAGGAGCAGACTGCCTCATCTTTCTCCTGCGGAACCGCTGGTAGTTTTGAACTGCTGACCTTGTGGCTCATAGCCTGATTTGTAACCACTACACTACCAGATTTCAACTCTAAACAGCAACAGAGAGGGAAGAAGTATCAATGCTACCCCCTCTGTATATAGGGTTGATAGGGGTGGGCAACTTAGATATTGGCTACCTAAAATGAGGGGGCGATAAAGGCATGAAGTGACTGGCTTACAAGGTTTCAAGAGGGAGTTCAGTTTAAGAGTGTGGGGGTAAAGATAGAGTCCCCACTGAATAGTTTTCATTTTCTCTAGATGGGTCTGGTAAAAAGAGATGGGGATAAGATTCTTATGATTCAATAGTGAGTAATTGTTATCATGACTAATTGTGACTGTCACAATTATAAAGGTAGAAGTTTTGTAACAAAAATGGTGTAGTAGTTAATCTTACAGTCCAGAATCAAAGGACCCTTGGACCATCAAGGGAGAAGAGTACAAGCAAATTGTGGTACTTTATCCAGAGAAGCTGGGACCAGAGAAGGAGGCAGAGACGGGGACATGGATAGAGGGGCAGCTGAGGACTCTAGATTCACGTGAAGAGAGGGACTGAGAGCTGGAGGCCAGGAGGCAAGCTTTCAGAATGTGCCCTTTGGTGCTATAAATTATTATATATGCCTGGGTTTTTTTTTGTTGTTGTGGTTTTGTTTTTAAAAGAGCTAAAATTGATAGAGAAAAATACTGTTAACTGATGGTACATGGCAGGGATTATACTCATTGTAATGAAACAAAGTGTATGATTTGTAAAACTGATGGTCTGCCCTATAAACTTTCACTCAATTCACAATTAAAACTTAAAAAAAAAAAAAAAAAAAAGATCCCAGGCCCTAATCTTCAGGACCTGTGAATGTTATTAGATGTCACTTCTGTGATTGATTGTTATACTGTATGACAAGAGAAGCCTTGACAAGGGGCAATGATCTGTTTCTAATCTAAACGCGTGAACTCTTACAAGCAGAGAACTTTCTATAACTGGTGGCAAAAAAGGAATGAGAAGAAGTAAGAGAGACTTGAAGCCCAAGGAGGACTTGATACACTGCTGCTGGCTTGGAAGACACAGGGAGCCATAAACCAAGGAATCTAGGCAACAGCTAGAAGCTGAGGATGACCTCAGCCAACAGGAAATTCAGCAAGGAAACAAGGTCTCAGTCTGACCACAGAATGGAACCAAGTTCTGCTAACATTTTGAGTTGATCTGGGTGTGGATTTCCTCCAGAAACCAACAAGAATGCAGCCCTGTGGTCACCGCATTGCTGACCTCTTGAGATCCTGTACAAAGAATCCAATCACATTGTTTGGGATCACTGACTCAGGAAAACTGGGACAATAGACACAAGCTGCTTTTAGATCAATGAGTCTGTTTTTGTAAGAAGTAAGAAAGAAAGATGAGAGAAACGTGGCTTCAACAGCAGGCAGGTTTATTGAGAGTAAACCTGGGAGGTGGAACTCAAAGTCAAGAAAGACCAAGAGCCAGCCCGTCCTTTTCAGACTGATGTATTTAAGGCGGTGTGGTCCTGGGTACAGTTCTGGTGGGCTTCCAATGGGTGGGATTATGGAGATTTTCCTGAATCCTGAAACTTTTTTTTTTGGGGGGGGGTGGGGAGGGCAGGTGGGAGAGGGTCTCTAGGTGTAATAAAGACTTAAGCTTTCAGGAGACCAGAAGCTTAAGCAGGACTTTATTCTGCACCACCTGGGGGCAGCTGCAATGCCATTTTGTTGGTCAGGAGCAGAGGCCTTCAGTTTTACAGGAATTGAGAACCAGGTCACCTGAAAAGACCTCAGGGACTCGCCCGTTCCATGGATATGGGGTCAATTCGGACTCAGATCGCTGCATCTAGCTGGTTCTGACTCCTAGTAACTGTATGCACAATAGAAGGAAATACTGCCTATCTTGAGCCATCTTCACAGTTGCTATGTTTGAGCCCAGTGATGATGTCACTGTGCCAATCCATCTTGTTGGGGGGCTTCCTCTTCATCGCTGACCCCTCCACTTTACCAAGCATGATGTCCTTCTCCAGGAACTGGTTCCTCCTGACTACATGTCCAAAAGATGAAAGAGGAAGTCTCATCATAGTCACTTCCAAGGAACATTCTGCCCGTAACTCTTCCAAAACCAAGTTGTTCTTTCTGGCAATTCATGGTTTATTCTATATTCTTCACCAACATCCTAATTCAACACTGACTTATGGTGACCCTAAAGAAAAGAATAGCATTGTCCTATAGAATTTCCAAGGCTGTAATCTTTACAGAAATAGCCTACCATATGTTTTACTCAAGTAGTGGCTGTTGGGTTCGAACTACTGACCTTTTAGGTTAACAGCTAAGGACTTAATCACTGTGCCACCTCGGCTTCTCCCATGAATCCTCAGTGGGTCAAAACTGAAGCTTGATGCTAGATTGTTCAGAAATATTTAGTAGTTGAACAGAAAGAGACTTTAGTTTGGAACCAAAGAGAGAAGGAAGACATTATTTCTGTATTCTGTAATCCATACATTGTACTTTGACAACATAAACTGCTTTACATAGATTCAATTCAGCCTTTTCTAGATCAACTATATTTCCCAGTTTGAGAATGCAAACTGGTTGTCTGTGACCAGATTAGGTTTACTGATGAGTTTAATGTTCCATATATGATAGTTCACTCAGTCATTTAAATGAGATTTGTCATTGTTAAGTGCTGTCAATTTGTTCATCTCATAGCAAGCCTGTATAAGTTTCAGAGGAGCAGCTGGTGAGTTTGAACCACTTACCTTGCAGTCCATTTCATTAACCTCAGAGCCACACCAGGACACAGCTGAACATTTAAAAATCAAGAGCTATTTTATGATGACTCAGACTTGAAGCTTTTTCAACATCCACAATCTATGGAAGGTGCGCGTTCTTGGCTTTAGGACCACATCAACTGAATCTTATTTGAATCTACCTTTCCAGTCAAGGAATGTGCTAAGCTCAAGCCCTACCATGGACCCAGCATGAGCTCTACTGTTGTTGTTATGTGCTGTCTAGTCAGTTCCGACTCATAGCGGAATCCATTGATGCTGCCACTTTGCCAATCCATCTGTCTGTGGGGTCTTCCTCTTTTTCTCTGACCCTCCACCTACCAAACATGATATCCTTCTCCAGTGACTGGTCCCTCCTGACAATATGTCTGAAGTGTGAAAGACGATGTTTGGCCATCCTGGCCTCCAAAGAGCACTCTGGCTGCACTTCTTCCAACACAGATCTGTTTGTTCTTTTGGCAGCCCATGGCACTTTCAATATTCTCCTCCAACACCATAACTGAAATGTGACAATTCTTCTATGGTCTTCCTTATTCACTGTCCAGCTTTCGTATGCATATAAGGTTATTCAAAATACCATGGCTTGGGTCAGGCGCACCTTAGTCCTCAAGCTGACATCTTTGCTCTTCAACACTTTGAAAAGTTCTTGTGCAGCAGATTTGCCTAATGCAATACATAGGTTGATTTCTTGCCTGCTGCTTCATGAGTGTTGATAGTTGATACAAGAAGAATGAAGTCCTTATTCAATCTTTTCTCCATTGAGTTATGTTTTTGTTGTTATTATGTGCCATTGATTCAATTCCAACCCATAGCGACCCTGTATAGGGTTTCCAAGGAGCTGCTGGTGAGTTTGAACCACCAACCTTGCAGTTCAAATGACTTTGCTGTCTAATGCATTAGTTCACAGTGCCACACCAGTTGTTGTTGTTGTTAAGTACAGTGGAGTTGGTTCCAACTCATAGTGACCCTACACAGGGTTTCCGAGGCTGCAAATCTTTACGGGAGCAGAACGCCTCATCTTTCTCCCGTGGAACAACTGGTAGTTTCGAACTGCTGACCTTGCAGTCTGCAGCCCAGTTCATAACCACTAGGCTACCAGAGGTAGGACCCCTAAATTACAGCCACTGTATCAGTTTATCTTGCTGAGAGTCCGATTTTGTGTGGACCTTCTACTTTACCAAGCATGATGACCTTTTCCATGTACTGGTCCCTCCTAATGACATGTCCAAGAGAAGAAGTCTCCCCATCCTTCCTTCCACAAAGAATTCTAGCTGTAGTAACTCTAAGACAAATTTTTTTGTCCTTCTGGCTATCTTTAGTACTTTAAATATTTATCAGCATGACAATTCAAATGCATCAGTTCTTGTCTGGCCTCCCTAATTCATTGTCCAGCTTTCTCATGCATATGAGGTGATTAAATACCAAGGGTTGGGTCAACTACATCTTAAAACAGTAGTTGCCAGAGTGACATCTTTGGTCTTTAACATTTTAAAGAGGTCTTTTACAACAGATTTGCCCAATATAAAATATTGCTTGATTTTTCTGACTGCCGTTTCCATGAGTATTAATTGTGGATCTAAGCAAAATGAAAAGCTGATGCTTCACAATCTTTCTCAATTTATTATAAGGTTTATTGATCCAGGTGTGATCCTTTACATTGAGTTGCAATCCATATTGAAGGCTGTAGGCTTTGCTCTTCATCAGGAAGCTTTTCAAGTCCTCTTCACTTCCAGCAGGCAAGGTTATGTCATTTGCATACCGTAGGATGTTAGTGAGCCATCCTCTGATCTTCATATAGTCCAGAATCTTGGATTATTTGTTCAGCAGGCTGGTAGAAGCAGTATGGTGAAATGATACAACCCTGAAGCATACCTCTCTTGATTTTAAACCACACAATTCCCTTTGTTCTGTTCAAAATACTGCCTCTAATTTTAGGTACAGGTACTGCATGTGTTCTGGAATGTTCATTCTTTGCGGTATTGTCCATATTTTTTTTTCTTTTTTTTTATGATCCACACCCCAGAACGCCTTTGCACAGTCAATAAAACACAAGTAAACATATTTCTGGTTTTCTCTGTTTTCAGCCAATATCAATCTGAGGTCACTATGATACCCTTTACTTCATGTCCCCTTCTGAATACTGTGGATGCAGCTGTTGCTACTATTTTTTTAATTGAGTGTAGTAAACTTTTGCTTGCTTGTAATATCAGTTTTATTGTTCAAAGATTTCTGCATTCTATTGGGTTAGTACTCTTTGCAGTGGACACAAATATGAATCTATTACAATCTGTTGGTCTGGTAGCTGTCTTACAAGTTTCTTGGCATAGACTAGTTAGTGCATCCAATGCTGCATCAGTTTGAAACATTTCAATTTACATTTTGTCAATTCCTAGAGCCTTGTTCTTTACAAAGACCTTCAGTGCAACTTGGACTTCTTTCTTGAATACAATAAGGTCTTAATCAAATGATAACTCCCGAAATAGTTGAACAAAGACTAATTATTTTTAGTACTGTGACTCTGCATATTCCTTCCACCTTCTTTTGATGTGGCCGCATCATTGAATATTTGACCATAGAATCCTGCAGTATTGCAAGTTGAGGCTTGAATATTTCCTTTGGTTCTTTTAGTTTGAGGAATTCTGAGCATGTTCTTCCCTTTTGATTTTATAACTCCAGGTCTTTGCACATTTCAGTATAATAATGTTTGACGTTGTTTCTTCCAGCTATCGCTTGAAATTCTTTCTGTTGTAACAGAAACCCTACATACCATATAAGTGATGTTGTCATTAGTTCCCACTGAGTCAGTCCCCATAGATGGTGATATTATGACCATCACACCAAAACTTTGTCTAATCCTCACCAACTTTATAGCCAGGGCTAGGATTTGAGCCTATAATGTCAATCCATCTCATTGAGGATCACTCTTCTTTTTACTGACTCTAGAAATGATGAGATCCTTTTTCAGTAACTGATCTTACTGAAATCCTGTGCATGTGAATATGGCTAAACTATGCTTCTTAATCGAGATGCAAATTTCTTCTACTCAGAGCCTAGAACTCTTTCGCTTTCATCATTATGATTGATTGAAAACCTGATACTTTTTGTCAAGAGGAAATTCACAAATCTAATTCCATATGGAATTACAAAACCAGAGGGCTTTTTTTGGTAATGATTTCATTTTTAATATAAAATTGTAAGTTACATAGAAAAGTGAAAAAGTCCTTTATTGTATAGTTAATGAGTTGTTTCTAAGTATACCCATGGGCCATCAGCAAGTTCCTTGTATTTTTACATAAAGAGGTTTTCTTATCTTGTGATCAACTTTTAGATTTTTGCACTGAAAACTAATTTGATTCCAAGGTAATGACTGTATCCATTATATTGATCAAACAGGAACTTACTGGATCAGAAAACAATTGCTAATTTTTCTCCTTACAAGAACCCAAACCCACTCTGGAGGGGCAAGTTATTCTTCTGCTCATGAATGCCAATTAAGGCAGTTGCTATACTATTTAGTGTCACTTTTTGAGATAAAAATTATTTTAATTCTTCTACAACTGGTCTCAATTACATCATAAAATGATGAATTTTAATTCATCTATATATATACATTCATTTACACCCTC
>NW_006408680.1:4060770-4065180 GCF_000296735.1 Chrysochloris asiatica | reverse complement strand
CAGTGCTGATCCTACAGAGCCACACCACAAGTCTATTTTTGAATTAAGAAGATACAAATGAAAAATAGAAGAAAACAATGTCACCTTGAGCACTAGGGTGTGCCTGACTCAAGCCATGTTATTTTCAATCTCCTTACAGACATGTGAAAGCTAGACAATGAATGAAGAAGAATTGAAGCAGTTGAATTATTTTCTTAATGTACAATATTGAATCTACCCTTGACTGCCAGAGAGAAAACAAATCTATTTTGGAAGAAGTTCAGCCAGAGTGCTCCTGGTGTCCTGGTTCTGCTGTCTCTGGGACCTTCATTTCTCTCTGTCCCTGTTTCTCACCATCTCCAGTGGTAAACATTTCAGCCTCCTAGAGGTTTCTAGAGTGGCTGGTGGGTTTGAATCACCAACCTTTCAGTTAGCAGTGCTTTTCATGATACCACCTCCACAAAGGTGCCATACACCTTGTGTGTATTATTATATTAGAAAGTTGTCCAATCCCCTTAGGAGCTATAAGAGGATTATTTGCATAGCCCTGCCCAATCATTTGTGAGAGTTACAAGACCATGGTGAGAAAGGATGAATAAGAGTGACCCATCACATCACACTGTGGTTCTTAAAAAGAAGCATGATTAACAAAGATACTGAAAGAATATATATTCTAGTTTTTATGATCGCTTAAGATGTATTTAAATAATCCACAAACATCAACTAGTATATACTACAAATAACTCTACAGACATTTAAGTTAATTATACTACTTAACTGAAATAGAGATAAATATGTATATCATATTCCATGTAAGATGCTGAAATGACCGAGGTTAATTTACAATTTCATTTTATATATTGTATATATACATATATATTTCCTAACAGGGAAGTAATTTCTTTTTTATTCAGCTTTTATTTGTACCACTGGATATTGAAATTTCTCCTGGAAATACCTTACATATAAATTCATAGGAGAGAAAGCAACATTTTCCTAAAGGCCTACATTGTTGCTGATTTTTATAGAAAAATTCCAAGGGAAATGCCAAGTTGACATGAATGTGGAAAGAATCATCGGTGGTGTAATACATGGCCATTTAAGTAAATGCTATTGATCTTTACTTATCACAAACTGAAAATGACGTGAATCGTTGATGTTCTCTCTATTGGCTTTGCATTTCCAAAACCTGTTCTAGAAGATAGCAATTTGTTATGACAACCTGTTCTATTCATCAGGACTACAAAGAATAAGGCATTTGTCAATATGCATTCGGAGCAGAGCACTTGTTTGGAGCAAGTGGCATACTGTGACTGAAAATTAGCCTCTGAAATCAGTTTCCTGATATAAGAAGTACAATACAACATTTGCACCTTTTAAAAAGAAATTTCTGCATAGAAAAGCAATTTTACTTTTCCCTGTATCCATGTCTATCCATTTTATTCAATACATTAGATGTTGCTTGTACTTTGATAAACCTAAAATGTAAATGTCAGTGAAATGCATACATACACCTCAAACAATCTTCACTAGATTACAGTGAGGTGCTGCATTTTATAGAGAAATGATAGTATCAAAAAAAAAAAATGCTTGGTAAGGTGGAGGGTCAGAGAAAAAGAGGAAGATCCCCAATGAGATGGATTGGCCAGGTGGCAGCATTGATGGACTCAAGTGTGGGCAGCGGTAGTGAGGTTGGCTCAGGATTGGACATTGTTTCATTCTGCTGTGCATGGGGTTGCTATGAGTTGGTTCTGACTTGATGGCACCTAACAACAACAACAACAAGTGTTGTTCTACAATCACAAGTATTAGAAGTGACCTCGCCATATGCACAAGATCTCTAAAATGCTCAAAAGCTAAGATGTCATGTTAAAGGTTAAAGTGTGCCAGACCCAAGTCATGGTATTTTCAATTGCCTCATATGCATGCAAAAGTTACACAGTGAATACAGAAAACCGAAGAAGAGTTGATGCCTTTCAATTATGGTGTTGATGAAGATTGCTAAATAGGCATAAACTGTCAGAAGAATTAGCAAATCTGACGTGGAAGAAGCCACCATGCTCCATAGATGGAAGGATAGTGAGACTTCATCTCTTGTATGTTATCAAGAGTTCTAAGTCCTTGGAGAAAACCATCAACTTGAGGGTTAGTGAAAAAGAGGAAGACCCTCAATGAGATGGATTATCATGAAGGCCTACACCAATGAGCTTCACTGTAGAATCAATTGCGAGGATGGCTGTGCCTTATATGTCTACTGGATCACCTGGGCACTGCTTCATTCTGTTGCTCCTAGGGTCTCTGTGAGCATAAAAATTGATTAAATATGGTGATAGAGTGCAACCGTGACAGACATCTGTTTTTAATTTGGCCCACAAAATATCTGATTGCTCTGTTTAGAAAACTGCCTTCCGGTCTGTGCACATGTTCATACAAGCCTGAAGGAATGCTCTAGAATACTTATTCTTAGTAATGTTGCCCATCGTTTGTTATGATCCACAAAGTTGAATGCCTTTGCATAGGCAATAAGCACAAGTAAACATCTTTGTGATAGTCTCTGCTTTCATTAACTATCCATCTAATATTAGTGAAGATTTTCTTCATTCCATGCCATCTTCTGAATTTGACTTGGATTTTTGGCAATTTCTGGACGTACTGCTGCAAATGTTTTTCATTTATCTTCAGCAAAATTAAGCAGATGTGTGATATTTATTAATGATGGTTTTCAATAATTTCCTCCTTCTATTGGGTCACATTTCTTTGTAATGGGCACAAATATGGATCTGTTCCAGTTGTTGATCAGGTAGCTGTTTTCCAGATTTCTTGGAATAGACAAGAAATGCCTCCAGCACTGTATCTGTTTGTTCAAATTTTTCAATTTGTATTTAGTCTGTTCCTGGACCCTTGTTTTTCACCAATTCCATCAGTGTAGCTTGGAGTTCTCCCTTCAAACCATGGATTCTTGATCAGAAGATACCTTTTGAAATGGTTGAACTTTGACCAGGTCGTTTTGGTAAAGTGACTCTTTGTATTCCTTCCATATTTTTCTTTCTTTTTTTAAAAAAATTTCAGTAGTAGAAGCATTTATTATCAAGTGAATTGGGGAACAAAATGTGCTTTAAATACTACATTTTTGGTGGGGAGGGACACCACACTTCCACACAATTACAACTAAAGACCTAACATTTGTATACCTCAGACATCTTTATTTTCCTCCTGTTATGACATGAATTCATAGAGAATAGGTTCTAACAGCTCAGACTCCTTTCCATTGGTTTTCACAAAGTGCTCCTCTCTGGGCCGAGAAGGCTGGCGCTTTAGTTGAACCCAGATACCTTTCTCTTTGATGTCCTTCTTTTTCTGATCATTGTCCTTCACTTGCTTCAGGAAGCTATCTCAGCTCTTTGAGAGTTTAATATGCTCAGTGTGCACATTCATTCTCTTGGCAAGAATCTTGCCCTTGACTTGCTTGTTCACAACAATTCTGACAGCATGCTGGGTCATATTGTAGACTCTTCAGGTTTTGCTGTGGTAACATTTGTGGGGCATGACTTTTTGAACTGTGCCCATTCCCTTGATGTCCATGATATCACCTGTCTTGTAGATTTGCAGGTATGTAATCAAAGGAAGGAGTCTATGTTTTCTGAAAGTCCTGGAGAACGTAGAGTGGGTACCCCACCTCGTTTCCTTTGTGTTTGTCATCTTGGTGGATTACTGCAAGATGGCGACTCTTTCCCAAAGGTTTGGTCCATCTTCTTTTAATGCTTCCTGTGTCATATAGGATTCTTCAATAGTGCAAATTGAGGCTTGAATTTTGTCTTCAGTTCTTTCAGATTGAGAAATACTGGGTGTGTCCTTCTTTAGTTTTCCAGCTCCAACTGTTTCCACATTTAATTCTAATACTTTACCTTGTCTTCTCCAGCTGTTCTCTGACAATTTTAAATTCAGCTATTTGATTTCCTCATTCCTTCAGTTCAGTTCAGTATCTCTACACTGAAAAGCAAGTTTCAGAATCTTTTCTGACATCCATTTTCCACATTCTTTATGACTTTTGATTTCTTCACATATAATGTTGTTGCCAACATTCTGCAAAATGCCTCATTTTTTATCATTAGTGTTCTACTTTTCAAATTAATTAGTGTCATGGTTTCTAAATACAGGGAGAAAATGATGTTGTTGTCGTTAAGTGTCATCAAGTCATTTTCAACTCATAGTAACACTATGCACACTAGAATGAAATAATGCCCAGTCCTGCACCATCCTCACCATCTTTGTGACCTTTAAACCCATTGCTGCTGCCACTGTGCCAATGCATCTTGTTGAGGGTCTTCCTTTTTTTTTTTTTTTTTGCTGATTTTCCATTTTATCCAGGGACTGGTACTTGTTGACAACATGATGTCCAAAGTAAGAGAGATGAAGTCTTGCCATCCTGAC
>NW_006408680.1:4052921-4060670 GCF_000296735.1 Chrysochloris asiatica | reverse complement strand
TTTTTTTTTTTTTTTTGCTGATTTTCCACTTTACAAAGCAGTATGACTAATTCCCAGGGACTGATCCCTCTTGATAATGTGTCTGGCCATCATGACTTCTCAGGAGCACTCTGGCTTTACTTCTTCCAACACAGATTTATTTGTTCTTTTAGCAGTCTGTGGTACTTTTAATAATCTCCTCCAATACCATAACTCAAATGTATCAATTCTTCTATGGTCTTCCTTACTCACTGTCCAACTTTCACATGTGTATGAAGCTATTGAAAATAGCATGGTTTGGGTCAGGTGCACCTTGGTCCTCAAAATGACATCTCTGCTCTTGAACATTTTAAAGAGTTCTTTTGCAGAAAATTTGCCTAATGTAGTACATCATTTGATTTCTCGACTGCTTCTTCCATTAATATTGAGAGTGTATTCCAGCAAAATGAAGTCACTTCAATCTTTTCCATTTATCATGATATTGTTTGCTGGTCCAGTGGTGAAGATTTTTGTTTTCTTTACACATACTGAAAGTTGTGGTTTTTAAGTTCTCTTCATTTTCAGCAAGGAAGGTAGTTTCAGTTATATATTACAGGTTGTTTATGAGCTTTCTGCCAATTTTAATGCCATGTTCTTCCTAAAATCCAGCTTATTTGTTCAGCATACAGTTTGAGTAAGTGTGGTGAAAGAATATAGCCCAGATGCACACTTTTTCTGATTTTCAGTCGATTCATTGTCTCTATGTTCTGTTCAAATGACTGCCTCTTCACCTATGTACAGGTTCCTCATAAACAAAATTAATTGCTCTGAAATGCCCATTCTTCACAATGTTATCCTTAGCTTATCATGATCCACATAGTTGAGAGCCTTTTATTAGTCAATAAAGTGCAGGTAAATATTTTTCTGGTATTTTCTGTTTTCAGCCAAGATCCACCTGACATCAACAATGATATCCCTCATTCCACGTCCTCCTCTGAATCTTACTTGAACTGGCAGTCCCTGTCAATGTACTGTTACAGCCATTTTTAAATTATCTCCAGCAAAATTTTAATGCATATGATCTTAATATGTTCATATGCATATGATCTTAATGATATTGCTGGACGATTTTCACATTCCTTTCTATCAACTCTCTTTGGAATGGGCACAAATTTGTATATCTTCCAATTAGTTGGGTAGATGTCTGTCATCCAAATTCACTGGCATAAATGAGTAAGTGTCTTCAGTGCTGCATTTGTTAGATGAAATATTTCAATTTGTATTGCATCAATTCTCAGAGATTTGTTCTTTACCAAAGTCTTCAGGGCAACTTGGACTTCTTCCTTCTGTACCACTAGCCCTTGATCATAGCCTACCTCTTGAAATGGTTGAACATCGGCCATTAATTTTGATACCGTGACCCTGTGTATTCCTTCCATCTTCTTTTGATGCTTTTTGCATCATTCAATATTTTGTCTATTGTTGTTGTTGTCAGGTGCCATTGAGTTGGAACCGACTCATAGCGACCCCATACACAGTAGAACGAAACAATGTCTGATCCTGGGCCAACTTCACTACTGCTGCCACACTTGACGCCATCAATGATGCCACCTGGCCAATCCATCTCATTAGGGGTCTTCCTCTTTTTCTCTGACCCTCCACCTTACCCAGAATGACATCCTTCTCCAGCGACTGTTTCCTCTGGACAATATGTCCAAATTAGGAGAGACTAAGCTTAACCATCTTGGCCTCCAAGGAGCACTTTGGCTGCACTTCTTCCAAAACAGATCTATTGGTTCTTTTGGCAGTCCATGGCACTTTCAGTATTCTCCTCCAACACCACAACTCAAAGGCATCAATTCTTCTACGATCTTCCTTATTCACTGTCCAGCTTTCGCATCCATATGAGGTTATTGAAAATACCATGGCTTGGGTCAGGCGCACCTTAGTCCTCAATCTGACATCTCTGCTCTTCGATATTTTGTCTGTAGAATTCTTCAATATTGTAAGTCAAGACTTGAATTTTTTCTTCAGTTCTTTTTGGTTGAGAAATGTCATACATGCTTTCCCTATTGGTTTTCTAGTGCCAGGGCTTTGCACATTTCATTAAAATACTTGACTTTGTCTCTCCAGCTTTCCTTTGAAATTTTTGGTTCAGCTATTTTGCCTCCACATTTCCTTCATTTGCTTTATCATCTCAACACTGGAAAGCAAGTTTAAGAGTCTCTTCTGGCATCCATTTTGGTTTTGTCCTTTTTGCTTGTCTCTTTAGGGAACTGAAGAAAATTAAAACAAGTTCATGAGAGCTAAAATATAAGCTTTAACATGTTGTTGTTGTTATGTGGCATGGAGTCAGTTCCGACTCATAGTGACCCTGTATGAGTTTACAAGGCTGTAAATATTTACGGGAGCAGAAAGCCTCATCTTTCTCCCATGGAACAGCTGGTAGTTTCAAACTGCTGACCATGAGATTAGCAGCCCGATTCATAACCACTATGCTACCAGAGCTCCTTAACCTTTAACATATCCTCCCTGAATTTAGAGATCATCTTAAGAACAGTTTTGATACATTAAACACTACTGATTGAAGACCAGAAGAGTGGGATGACATCAAGAACATTGTACAGGAAGAAGCAAAAGTTCAAAAGGTGGAACATACGCAAGGTTTTATTTCAACTCTCATGTGTTTGTTTTAATTTTCAATTGATAGTCTGCAATGCAGTCAGCCCCTGGATTGTTTTAACAGATGATACTGAGAGTCTGCATTAGTTTCTTCCACAGATGTAGTCTTCTCTTTCCTGTGTATATTTTCTGGCAAGGTCCACACACATAGTGACTGTATATGTTGTTGAAAAGGTTATTTACAATGAATTTGTCTTTGGTCTTGCAAAATTCTGTCATTGGCTATCCGGAGACACTTTTATCACCAAGGCCATATTTCCCTGTTGCTGATCCTTAGTAATTTTTCACTGTAATCTGTATACTGAGCAAATCAAGAATCTTAAGTATATAAAAAAGAACACAGCATTTCGATTAGAAGAAGACTCATTAGCAACCTGCAATATGCAGATGGCACTACCTTGATTGCTGAAAGTGAAGAGTACTTGAAGCATTTACTGATGAATATCAAAGACTACAGGCTTCAGTATGGATTACAACTCAATGAAAAGAAAAGAAAAATCCTCACAAGTAGAGCAATAAACAACATCATGATAAATGGAGAAAAGATTGAAGTTAAGGATCTCATTCTACCTGGATCTACAATCAGTGTTCATGGAAGCTGTAGTCAAGTAATTAAATGGAGTATTAAAATGGGGGATTCTTATGTAAAAGACCTCTTTAAACTGTTCAAGATTTCACTTTGAAGACTAAGGTGCATCTGACTCAAGCCATGCTGTTTCAGTTACCTCATGCATGGGAAAGCCAGGCAACTGACAGGAAGACTGAAGAAGAATTGATACCTTTGAATTATGGCATTGTCAAAAAGTATTACATATCCCATGGGCTGTCAGAAGTACAAACAAATCTGTTTTGTAAGAAGTACAGCCAGATGCTCCTTAAAGTGAGAATGGTGATACTTCATCTTATGTTCTTTGGGCATCTTATCAAGAGGGAGCAGTTCCTGAAGAGGGACATCAAACTTGATAATGTAGAAGGTCACTAAAAAAGAGGAAGACCCTCGATATGATGGACTGACACAGAGACTGACTACAGCAATGAGCCCAAACACAGGAAAGATTATGAAAGTAGAGCAGGAGTGGCCAGGGTTTTACTCTGTTGTACATGTGATCCCTATGTGTGAGACCATCTTGAATACAGCTAACAACAACAACAATACCTACAGATTAAACAAATATGATGAAACAACTAACTTAACACACACACTCCCCTGATTTTATATCACTCAATAACACTTCGTTCTGTTCAAATGCCTTCTCTTGATCCAGGTACAGGTCTGTGTACTTGGTCTACATAAATGAATACAATTAAGTGTTCTGTAATTGCCATTTGATGCAATGGCATCCATAGTTTATTGTGATACACACCATCAAATACTGTTTATAGTCGAGAAAGCACAGGTATAGTTCTTTCTGTTGTTCTCTGCTTTCATTCAGATGGTCGCTAGCGTTGTTCTGACTTTTGATAATGAGTTTCTCCATCATCTCTTTTTAAAGATGTAGTCTAGTGCATTCCTGGGTATTGCTAGTGAGGTTCACGTGTGAAGTCACTGTTTATGTTGTTAAAATAGAATATCTTCAGTGAATCATTCTTTGGTTTTGCAAAATTCTGTCACAAGGTCTTTAGGGAGTCTCAATCACAACGGCCACATTTAACAACTAACAGTCTTTCTTTGTTTCCAAGTTTCACGTTCCAATTACTATGATTTATCAATACATGTTGCTAGCATGGTGATTCAATTTCAGACTGAAGAAGTTGGTAAAAATCTTCAATTTTGAGCTTTGACATTAACGGTTGAAGCTTTAATTTGGATGATAATTGTATTAACTGGTCTGCCTTGTAGGTGTATGGTTATTATCACTGACAGCATTGTACTTCAAGATCGATTTTGAAATACGATTTTGTTTGATGATAAATGTGACACTATTTCTCTTTAATTTGTCATTTTGACAAAGTTGACTATGTGATTCTTTACTTCAAAGTGGTCAATGCCAGTCTATGTCAGTTTACTATTGTTAGGTGCCATTGAGTCAGTCCTGACTCATTGCGACTCTGTGCACAAAAGAATGAAACCCTGCTTGTATCAACTTCACAATCATTGCTAGGTCTGAGCCCATTGCTGCTGCAACTGTGCCAATCCATCTCGTTGGATGTCTTCCTCTTCTCCTCAGACCCTCTGCTTTACCAAACATGATAGCCTTCTCCAGGTACTGGTCCCTCCTGATAATATACCTGAAGGATGAGAGACCTAAATCTGGGAATCTTAACTTCCAAGGAGCATTCTGGCTGTACTTCCAGCAAAGATTTGTTTGCTCTTCTGGAATTCCACGGTGCTTTGCATGTTATCTTTCAAAAACATCACTCAAATGCATTAATTCTTCTAAGGTCTTCCTTATTCACTGTGCAACTTTCATATGCACATGAAGTTATTGAAAATACCATGGATTGGGTCAGGCACACCTTAGTTCTCAAACTGACATCTTTGCTTTTGAACAATATGAAGAGGTCTTGTGCAACAGATTTGCCTAATGCAATACTTTGTCCTTTGATTTCTTGACTGCTGCTTCCATGCATGTTGATGATTGGTCTGAGCAAAATGAACTCTTTTACAATGTTAATCTTTTCTCCATTTATCATGATGTTATTTCTTGGTCCCCTGGGGAGGATTTTTGTTTTCTTTTCAATGAAGTGCAACCCACATGGAAGGCTATAATCTTTGATCTTCATCAGTTAGTATTTTAACTTTTCTCAGTTTTCAGCAAGCAAGGTTGCATCACCTCACTAATGCCTAGAATATCATTCTTTGTATTCTATTTAATTTTTGATTGTTTCCAATTTTTGTAAATTCATACTTTGTACATTCCATGTTCTGATTGTTACTTTTGGTTCTCATTTTAAGTCATGTTACATCAGGAAATGCAATTATGAAAAGCTTTACTCCATCTAACTCATTAATGTTGATGTCAAGTACCATTGAATAAGTCCCAATCCATAGCAACCCTGTAGAGGGTTTTCAAGGAACATCTGCTAAGCTTGAACCACCGACCTTGCAGTTCACACAAACTTTGCAGTCTAGTGCATTAACCCACAGCTCCACACAGGACTTCTTAATAAAAGTGACTCTATAGAAGGAAAATGCTCTTCACCATTCCTAGCTGAGTTCCTTTCAAAGTGAAGTGCTTTTCTTCCCAAACTGTATCAAACAATGTTCTCCTCCTCTTCATAAGGTACTCACTGGTCAGTATTTTCAGAAGTAAATAGCCAGGTCCTTCTTCTCAGTCTGTCTTGCTATTAAAATACCAGTGACATGCCATCGAGCATCACAGCATCACCAAAGCACCAGGGTATGGCCAACTGACACATGAGTGTGCTTAAATTCATGGCTTCCCACTTAGTGTTTCCATGATTATGCCACCAGAGAAAACCAAGAGGGCACTGGAAATAGGTACCTACGCCTACTTCCAGGGGAGATAATTACACTATAAACATGGAAAGCAAGTCTTAATGAGTTCCTGGAAGGCATGTGACAGGAATCTGAGTACTGTAATTTGGAAATATCCAGATGCTTTTGAAGAACATGAGAAATGAATGGTGCTGTGGGTTAATGCACCAGACTGCAAAGTCATTTGAACTGCAAGGATGGTGGTTCAAGCTCACCAGCTGCTCCTCAGAAACCATATCCAGGGTCACTATGGGTCAGAACTGACTCGATGGCACTAAACAACAATAACAAATGACTGAAGGACTGGAATATGACACAGTTTGAGTCAAGGGATTTGTTTAAGTTCTAGGTCAAAACATTAAATCTTTGACATTACTTTTATGTCTGGTAAGTGGAGGGAACCACCGCACGTAGTTCTGATCTTTACACTGCGCTGTGTAGTATAGGATGCTCAGGAAAGACATGCTATTGATGGACTTGAAAGGGCACCTTGAGCATTCTCTGCTTCCCAGCGCCTTTGAGAAGGCAGTGTTAGAGAGTGTGTGTTCTGCCTCTTCCATCCATGTAGTGAGCAGCATTGACCAATAAGGTCTAGAGCGCAGGCCAGGAGATGTTCCCGTGATGGGGTAAGGGCAGTTTCCATGATGGGGTGAGGGCAGCCTTCCAAGGTACCTCTTCCCTTGGTCTTGGTACTGGTATCACATTTGGTCCAGATATTTCCTGAGCCAGCACCTCCCAATGCTCGTCATGGACTAAGAGTTTGCCCACTCCCCTGGCTATCTGCAAACAGCTGGAACCCCTCAGACTATCTCTGAGCTCTATCATCACTTTTAGCATTCTCTTCTCTTGTTTGCCTCACATCATTTTTTCTTCTCGTCTATTCTATTTGTTCCATGATAGCCTTGATAAGCAAAATGCAAGAAGATTTTTATAGATTATGCATTATAATTTCTATTCACCCTGACTGTCAATTGCTATTGTTAAGTGCCATCAAATCAGTTCTAAGTCATAGTGAGGAGAAGCTGGTGAGTTTGAACTTCCAAGCTTATGATCTACAGTCTAACACTACAATAAAAGTCCTCTGTGGACAAAACAAGGCAATTATATAAAAGTCCAGTGCCTGATAAACTCTCTATGTAAGGAAACTCACTACTTTTCCTTTCAGCGTGGCACTTTCTGAAGACTGAATGCTAGAAGGCAATAGTGATTTCAAATTTGATTCTTGATCTCTCCCATAATTATCTAGAGAGTGGTACAAACCGTTGAAGAACTCAGTTGCTAACTGAAATTTTCAAAGTTCAAGTCTACACAGAGGCTCCTAGGAAACATATCCTAGTAATCTATTTTCCCCACAAAAAAACAAAAGCCTCAAAGTGAAAAACAAAACAAAACAAAGTAAAGCAAAAGCAGCCATTTAAATTCCAGGAAGAACTGTTCTACTCTGATACACATGTGGTAGCCAGAAGTTTTAGTTGATTCAACCACAACTGGTAACTGCCTGAGAATTATACTTAAGCAAACAATCACTATTCTCTGGTTTTCCTACAGTTCTCAAAATGATTAAGAAAGACACCAGCAAAGACAACACACAATTCACTGAACAACCTGAAGACAGCAGATGACCCAATCACGCTTGCTGAAAGTGAAGAGGATTTGAAGCCCTTACTGAT
>NW_006408680.1:4038828-4049581 GCF_000296735.1 Chrysochloris asiatica | reverse complement strand
AAAATGAATGCAACACCATTCCTTTTCAGTTTGTCATTCCCATCATAGTATCCCATGTGGTTATCAGGTTCAAAATGGCCAACACCAGTCCATTTCAGCTCACTAATGCCTAAGATATCGGTGTTTATGTGTTCCATTTCATTTTTGACAATTTCTGATTTTCCTAGATTCATACTTCGTACATTCCATGTTTTGATTATTAATTGATATTTACAGCTATTCTTCTTCATTTTGAGTTGTGCCTCATTAGCAAATGAAGGTTCTGTGGGTTTTACTACCACAGGCCTTACTCCATTAGCATCATCAAGGTCAACTCTACTTTGAGGAGGCAGCTCTTCCCCAGTTGCATTTTGAGTTCCTTCCAGTCTGAAGGGCTCATTTTCCAGCATTATATCTGATAGTGTTTCTCTGCTATTAATAAGATTTCCAGTGACTAAATATTCAGAAGTAGTTTGTTACTCCTTCTTCCTAGTCTATCTTCATCTGGAAGCTCATCTGAACCCTGTCCACCATGGGTGAACCTGCTGGTATTTAAAATACTGGTGGCATAGCTTCCAGAATTATAGCAACTCACAAGCCACCACAGTACAACAAACTGACAGATGGAAGATGTCACTTAAAAAAAACTAAAATGTACCTTGACCAAGCTATATTTTCAATCATCTCATATGCTTTAGAAGTTGAACAATGAATAGGAAGACTATGGAAGAACTGATGCCTTTGAATTATGGTGTTAGTGAAAAGTAATGAATATCCCATGATCTCCCAGAAGAATGATTATGACTGTCACAGAAAAAGTACAGACAGAATATGCCTTGGAAGGGACAGTGATGACAGTTCTCCTTATCTACTTTGGACATGTTATCAGGAGGGACCAGTCCATAGAGAACTATATCTTGTTTGGTAAATTGATGGGCAGAGGTAAAGAGGAAGACCTTCAAGGCGATGAATTGCTAATAGTGGCCGTAACATTTATCTAAAAGAAAAAGAAGTGATTGTTGAGGATACCATAGGACAGGGAAGTGTTTTGTTCTCTTGTACAAAGTGCATGGCTTCCAAAAAACCAACAGATTTGTGTTGGAAGACTTGCAGCCAGAGTGCTCCTTGAAGGCCAAGAAGGCCAGACTTGGTCTTTCATACTTCAGACATATTGTCAGGAGGGACCAGTCACTGGAGAAGGATATCATTCTTGGTAAGGTGGAAGGTCAGAGAAAAAGTGGAAGACCCCCAGTGAGATGGATTGGCCAAGTGGCAGCATCAATGGGCTCAAGAGTGGCAACAATTGTGAGGTCAGCTCAGGACTGGGCAGTGTTTCATTCTGTTGTGCATAGGGTATCTATGAGTTGGTATAGACTCAATGACACCTAACAACAACAACAACAACAAAGGTTACTGTGAGTCAGAACCATTTAGATGGTATTTAACAACAACCGTTTTCCATAGAGGGATGCAGACAGGTCTTGAACTCAGTAAATACTCATTGGATTACCATTTGGATACAGAGAAAACTTCTAGTTGAATGATATCTGTCCCTCACTTTACATCAAGTAGTTCATATTTAAAAATAGATCTAGAATATATCAAATTTAAGGAAATGTTTTTCTTTTTCCATATTCAAATAGTTTGTAGAGGCTGTATGCTTCTACTTACTGATGTATTTAGTTGCAATTGTAACATAAGAGCACCTTGAATTCTTGAGGAGAACTACATGAAACAAACCACTTCAACTTTTACTAGATCATAGTACCGTCAGAACACTCCGAGAAGGGAAGCTGCCGAAACTGCCTTATGAGCTTTGGCCATGTTTTCACAAGGGACAAGCCACTGGAAAATCTATCATGCTTGGGAAAGTGGAGGAACAGAGAAAAAGAGAGAGGTTGACACAGTGGCTACAACAATTTCTGAAACACAGAAATGGTTGCTAGGATGCTAGATTAATTCTCTGGTGCTGCTACATGAGTTGGAACTTACTCCATGGCACTTACCAACAACAAGCTATTCCATAAATGGATGGCTTTAACAAACAGAAGCCCATGTCTTACAAATAAGAGGCTAGAAGTCAGAATTCAAGGAGCCAGTAGAATTTATATTAGCTCTCAAGGCTGGAAAAGAATCCTCTGTTGTCTGAAACCACCCTTTGACCTTTCAAAAGTCATGTCCTTGCTTCATGCAAAGTGTCACTTGTACCTGTCACTCAAAAAATCTTAACTCCAAAACCAAATTCCATCATGGGGCAACATTCTCTTTCATCTGTGACTCTTGTTGTTGTTGTTAAGTGCCGTTGAGTCGGTTCCGACCCATAGCGACCCTGTACCGGGTTTCCGAGGGTGTAAATCTTTACAGGAGTAGAAAGCCTCATCTTTCTCTGGCGGAGCGGCTGGTAGTTTCGAACTGCTGACCTTAAGGTTCGCAGCCCAATTCGTAACCACTACGCTACCAGAGCTCCTTCATCTGTGACTCGTGACTCTAGCATACAAGTTATTCATTTACAAAAGAACAATGGTGGAAACAGCACGAGGTAAGCATTTCCACTATACATGGGAGAAACTGAAGGAAAAATGGGATGAATGGTACAAAGCAAATACAATCCAGTAGAAGAATTTACATTAGCTCTCAAGGCTGGAAAATAATCCTCTGTAGCCTCAACGCCCCCTAAGCAATAGCCCTGTTCTTCAGACTCTGGGTGTTGGCCATACTTTCTGGATCCTGGGGAGAGGTACCTACGCTCTAGACCTCAGCTCTGATTTCCATAGCTACTGGGAGGCTAACTCTACTCCCTCTACTTTAGGTGTCAGTATTCTCCTAGTCAAGGGAGCTCTGGTAGTGTAATGGTTATGAGTTGGACTGTCAACCTCAAGGTCAGAAGTTCAAAACTACCAGCAGAGGAGAAAGATGTGGGAGAAAGATGAGGCATTCTGCTCCAGTAAAGATTTACAGCCTTGGAAACCCTATACAGGGTCGCTATGAGTTGGTACTGACTGGATGGCACCTAACAACAATGACAACATTCTCCTAGTCTGAGTGGTTAGTGCTTTGGTCCTGGGTGGTCTTGTTTTGTCCCTTGGGCATAGCAGACTTGCCCTCTCATCTTTGTGCAATGATTCCAGCCCCATTCCCCAGGTACTTCTGGACAGCCGTCTGACATTCTGGAATCAATATGGTGAAGATCTGACTCACTGAAACCTTGAAGACTGTGGTCCTATCATTTGAAACACCAAAATCCACGACTCAACTCTTTGACACCCCGCACCCCCACACCCCGCCCTACGATGTTCTGAGGATGTCATACTTCATGTTATCAGGAAAGAGTTGTCCCTGGAGAAGAACATCACGTTTGAGAATGTGGAGGGTCAGTGCAAAAGAGGATGACCCCCAAGGAGCTGGACTGACACAGTGCCAGCCACGGTGAACTTAAACATGACAATTTTGAGGGTGGGGCAGGACCAGACAGTGTTTCCTTCTGTTTGCATAGTGTTGCTATGATCAGGAAGTGACTTGACAGCACCTAACAACAGCAAGCACAACCACAACAAGCCACAACCACAACGACAACCACCACAAACAATACTCCTTGCTTCTAGGCAGTAAAAAATGAGCAGCTGACCCAAATTGGCCTTAAGACCACAGTTCGCTCTCTCTTGTGTAACCCATGCTTAATGACAGGTTGTGTTAAATTTTAGGGGTATAACACTCAGCTAGACACTTACAACGTTTTCTTTCTGTCACTTTCTTATCTGATTTGAAAATGATTTGAGTTATTAGAAAAAGGGTACCTATGCACTTCCCTCAAATTCTTGTGATTGTAACTTCCATTGATGCTTGGGGTCAGGTGTTCACATTTGTCTATTTTCTTAAAATTAGGTATTATTTTTCTAATTATCTAAGGCTTAACACAAAAGAATAAAAAGAGAATAGAAATCACACACAAACCCTAAGACTGAGATATAGACCCTTCTGTTTCATTCAAAGATTTTCCTTGCACATGAAATGAAAGTTGACATAGGTTCTTTTAATGGTATGTACTGCAGAAGAATTGGATAAGTATAGTTTAGAGAAGTCCTTGTCATTTGAATTGAGAATTCTGCCAATAAGACCACTGATTGACTTCCAATTTAGTGGATTTTCCCCAAAAGCTTTCTGTTATCAGATGGGATATAAACCAAAGAAATTATTGAGCAGATTGCAGGTCCCTGGAGAATCTGTTTTTTACAATTCATAAAAGTGTTCGTTAAGTTAAATTCATTCAGTTTGCATGATGTCGTTTGTGCTCTTGTGAACTTAAATGTGCTGTTTCAATAGCAAAACCTTCCCAGTAAGACAGCTGGTCACCCAGTTATGGCTGTTTAATTTAGCAAGTTTTAATTGCTAGAGACCACTCTTTCCTAGTTCATTTGTCATGCATTTTCTGTTTAATGAGCTAAGACTGAATTCTGCAAATAATAGACTTTGCTACATAACCACACATTGCTAAGGTCTTCTGGTTCCATGCATTTGGCTTCCTGTAGGAACAAGCAGAGCCTGTTGCCAAATATTTCACAGTAAGATTCAGCACAGTCACAGACACGCTTTCTGAAGGTTTTTAATTTTTTTGTTGAGATGTTAAGAAAGTTGAAACTACATATTTTACTAGTTGCATTCAAAATCTGCTTACACTTCAATGACTATTAATTACCATAAAGCCTTCACTTCTTAAGTGCAGGATGGGACCAGGTTAAATGATATTTTAAAAACTAAAAAGATAAATGTGCCCGAATGTTCAAAAATGAATGACTCACACCAGCGTAAGAGAGACCAAACTCTTGCAAGGATCTAAGATTCACAAGGTTCCTAAAAAATTACAAGCACAGATAACAAAAAAATACGATGTCCACTGTTCTGTCCTGCCAGCCTCAACCTCGTTCCAAAGTTTCTGTCAAATTTGAAGAAGAAAATAAATACATGGACCAGAATGGAAAGCCTGTGTTTGCCAGTCTCCAGTTCAGTGGGAAAAGAAAAGAAAAAAAAAAAAAAAAAGTGAAGGTCAAGTAACTCAGGTAGAAAAGAGTCAAAAAAAAAAAAAAAGAATTCCAGTTAAAAGAGAAGAATGTGGGTGGAGGAGAGAGAAAACAATATTCAGTGACATTTAGAAACACTGAAGTTAGACTCGTGGTTATTTTCTATTGCCACATCTCCTAGGGCCAACAGTTTGCATTGGGCTTCCGTGTTTGGGAGGATTTTGTACTCGGGAGCTTTGGTTTCTGTGGGTAAGAAGCATAATGCTGCGGACATCAAACGGAATAGCATCAGAGGTGACTCACTGGAGAAGAATAATATGTATGGCAGTGGGTGGCCGCTGAGGCTGGTACCTCACACTGTGAGAGTGCTCCATTACTGGTTCAATCACATACTGCTTGAGTGCTCTCCAATGTATAGATCTTAACAAAATACCATTTTCCAGGCTCTCCAGGTCTTCTCCAGCTCTCATACAGAGTGCAGATTAAAGGATAACGACACCTCATTTCCGTCCTAAGAACTTACTGAGCAGCTGCAAGTGGGAAAAATGCACTTATTTACTTTTACAGGATGGATAATAGCTTACAAACTTAGCAATTTGCAATTTCTTAGTGTCTCCTTTGAATAGTGATAACAGGACTGAAAGCTTGACTAAATTTAGGTGACCAGCTTGGGATGGAAATACGGAGGTAGCCCTAGCATGGCAGCACAGACACTCGTGTAGATCATGCGTGCTTCCATGATGAGATTCTTAGGATTGAGGACCTGCCTTTGATGCCCACACTCTATATATGCCAAATATTGATAATATGACTAAAATTAGCTAAGAAGTTTCATCATTACCTAGACAAATATTTCCATGATAGGCTTCAGTTGAAGTTGGCTAAGATTTCACGTACCATTCACTCTTACCTATATGCTCTGTAATGTCCTGTAAATAGCTTTTGCTATTGAATTAATGTTTTGTGAAGATTTCTGTTGCTGTCCTCATCTAAAGGTTCTGGAATGCAGATACACTTGTGAGAACAATGAGATAAACAGAAAAACACTGAGAAACACTGAGTACACTTGAGATAAAGCCAGACACGAATAGACAAACAGGAATGACAAGAAGGTTTATGAGAAATATTACTGTAAGCCTCAGCTAAGAGTCACTGAATTCAGTCCGAGTTCTGGATTGCATTTTACCTATATTCTATCAACCTGGGATTTTGTGACATCCAAATGTATTCCGCTTAAAGCCACCACATCAAAGGACTTGAACCCTGTCGTCAGAACTTCAGAGCCTGAATCTTCACTGTAGTACCATAACCATGGGATTCTCATAAGTGCTCTGTTATGGATCGAGCTGTATGTTCCCAGAAATGTATGTCTGAGTCCTAACCCCTGATGTCTGTGAATGAGACTCTGTTTGAAAATTAGAACTTTGAAGATGTTATCAGTTATAGCAACATGAGGTGATACTGGTACGGGGGTGCATAAGAGAGCCTGACCCTGAAATCACCCTGGATTTCGACTTCTAGCTTTAAGAACTAATTTGTGGTACATTGTATAGCAGTCTTAGGAAATGAACACATACTTCTTCCCCATACACTTCCCCTGAGCTCTGCTTTTGATGATCTTCATTGCAGCCCAGACCTCAGCTCCCTTGGTCTATTTTCATGTCCTATAAATCCCAGACGTATTGATTAGTCACATAAAAGAAGAATCCATGTAAACCTAAATTTCTTTATGCTTATGACATAACTATCAAGCAGAATTCTTGCTTAATCCATATTGTCATCTGCTTCATGGAAGTCCCGGAGTCGTGGACATCAGTGTTACTCCAAATTCATGGTCGTCAGTCTTGACTTTCCATGTGACCATCGGTCTGTTGGTTTTTATTGTGCTGATGATTCTTCCTTCCTTCCCAGAGTTAGATTATAACAGCATCCACCTTGTTCAGGGCAAACATCAAAGCTATCAAGAAGTAGACACTTGTAAGCCAATTTTGTTACCTGTAAGAATTATACTATGATTATTTATATATCATTTATATTGTTGAAGATATGTCAATAATGATAAATGAAACAATAGATAAAATCAATGTGCATAAATACTTCTTATAACACTGTAACATCTCTGTGAAAAATAACAAGAGATACAGCAACATTATAAAGAGTTACAACATTGAAAATACAGACACAAAACACATTAATATGATATTAACTGGATGGCATGATATCTATAAACTATAAATAAAATATTTAATATATATTTTTTAGATGTCAAAATGTAGATGATATTTTAGAAAGATTTTAGCTAAATATAAAGGAAAGTAAAAAAGTATTACCACTAAGTCATGTTGTTATGCTATAAGGTACCACGAAGTCAGTTTGGACTTATAGCAACCTTAGGTATAACAGAATGAAACACTGAGTGCCACCACAGTACCACAAACTGACAGATAAGTGGTGCACAAAATTGTAAAAACATTTATTAAATAAAATAATTGACATGAGGAGCTATGTTTCTCAACATGTCTGTACACTTCTGAAGGCTGTGCTTCCATTTCTAATACTTACGATGAAAATCAGTGACCACAACTTTCAATACGGATTAAACTTCAATGTATAGAAAATGAAAATGCTCACAAGTGGACCAATAAATAACAGCATGATAAATGGAGAAAAGATGGAAGTTATCAAACAATTCATTTTGTTTGGGTCCACAACCAATGATCATGGAAACAGTAGTCAAGAAATCAAGTGACTTACTGCATTAGTCAAATTTCATGCAAATGACCTCTTTGAAGTGTTAAAGTGCAGAGATGTCAGTCAGTTTGAGGACTAAGGTATGTATGTCTCAACTTACTGCATTAGTCAAATTTCATGCAAATGACCTCTTTGAAGTGTTAAAGTGCAGAGATGTCAGTCAGTTTGAGGACTAAGGTATGTATGACTCAAGCCATGGTATTTTCAATCACCTCATATGCATATGAAGTTGGGCAGTAAATAAGGAAGACCATAGAAAAAGTGATGCATTTGAATTAAGGTGTTGGTAAATAACACTGCAAGTACCATAGACTACCAGATGGAGTCCTGGTGTGGTGCTGTGGGTTAATGCGCTGGACTGCCAAGTCAGTTTAAGCCACAAGGTCTGTGGTTCAAGCTCACCAAGTACTCCTTGCAAACCCTATACAGGGTCGCTATGGGATGGAACTGACTGATGGCACTTAACAACAACATAGACTACCAGAAAAACAAACGAATCTGTGTTGAAAAAGTACAGCCAGAATACTCCTTAAGAGCAAGATTGGAGAGACTTTGTCTCTTGTGTTTGGGATATTTTGTCGGAAAGGACCAGCTCCTGGAGAAGGACATCATGTTTGGAAAAGTGGAGGGGCAGCAAAAAAAAAAAAAGGAAGACCCCAATGAGATGGATTGACATAGTGGGCGCAGCAATGGGATCCCACAACAACAACTGTGAGTGTGACATGTTATCAAACAGTCTTTCCTTCTGTTTTGCAAAGGGTTGCTATGCTATCCTTGAAAAAAAATGAACAGGTGCATTGTTACGTTGTAAAAAAATGTGTTTAAATAACTATCCAGGGCAGATCTCAATTTTCTTAAAAGTTTTTCTGATAAAAACCCTCATGATCTTTTTGTGTCCTTTGAGGAAACATGTCACAATTACTACATTGAACTCCCAGAAAAACAGTAACGTTAACCTTCTGAGCTGACCTTTCTCTTTGAACTTACATGGCCCAGTAGATGCCCTCAGAAGAGGCACTGTTTTGATTAACACCCCCCCACACACATTTTTTAAATTTTAGAAAGCACCCTAATCAAACAAAGATAAGAGTATTACAGAGAGAACTTGTTTGCAGTCACCTGCTGATGCATGAACTGGAACTCAAGTAGCAATGCTTTTTTTTTAATGTTTTATTGTGAGTTATGTGACAGTTTACATGGGAGAACATTAGTTTTACATTCAATCTTTCGTATGTCATTTCATTGCCATGTTTACAATCCCCTGCATGCATCATCAGCCAACCAAAAGGTATACCCTGCAAGCCTGCCCTCCACATCCCTCTTCCTGGTCTTCAGCACACAGTCCCTCTCTGGATCTAAAGTCCCCAGCTGCTCCATCGATCCAAGTCATCCTCTCTGCCTCCATCTCAGGCATCACTGCTTCTCTGGGTAGGGTCCCGCACTCCGCTCTTCTCCGTTGATGGTCCCAGGGACCTCCGTTCCTAGACTGGAAAGTTAATCACTCCCTTCCTTGCTTTAAAATGTCTACCTTTACATTTCCAATCCTCACAATCAGTCCTGATAACAATTATTCACTATTGTATCATTAGAGACCCATCTGTATTTCATTTCATCAGCCTTGACTAGACAGATTGGATACTACTCACTGGAGATTCTGCCTTCCTTCTGGCCCTATGGCTCTAGGTTCCCTCTTGAAATCTTGTAAGCCAGTCACTTCTTGCCTTTGTAGCCCCCTCCCTCCCCCCTCCATTTTGGATAGCCAATGTCCAAGTTGCCCATCCCTATCTACTCTGTGTGGAGGGGATGGAAATGATTCTTGCTATAAGGATTTATTCCCTCTTTTGAGCTACTGCATCCATAAGTGTAGGTCAAGTTCATCTAATTGTATCAGATTACTCTTTTTTTCCTCTTCTTTCTTCTTCTGGTTGACCTCTGATCATCCAGTCATTGAAGCCAGGTCAAGTGGGTATTATCTGCCAGTGTGGGTGTTCTTGTGCATATGCAGTCTCTTTTTATCAGCTGAACTCTTCACTCTCCACATTGTAGGGCTTAGCTCACCCTTCATTGCTGGTTTTCCCTCACTTCCCCTTATTGGTGATGAGCGTGGTCACCAATCAAAGCGTGTATTCCCATTGAGTCTTAGTCTTGGAAGGGGGTTCCAAGTAGCAATACTTTGAACTTCCTCTCTTATTGTGTCATCTTTTTTCTTATGAAAATGTCGTTACAAGTGGTCACAGGGTATAGTTTCCTTGAGAATTCATGTACAAATATAAAATATAGACTTCTTTCACTCTTGAAGATTGTTTAAAAATTAATAAATAACCAAAATGTTCAGAAAACCAATGAAGGAAGCCCATAGAACAAGAAACATGAAGGTAACTTACAAAATATTGCTACCAGAGCTCCCGTCCAAACATGACCAACTTTAGTACAAAGACAACTTATTTAAATGTGGTACGGGGGCCAGGGGTGGCTTCAGGTAAATTCTCTCAGTAATAAACTTGTCTTAGAATCCTTTGTTTTCTTGTTGTTGTTAGGTGTCACTGATTTTGATCTGATTCATAGTGAACCCATATACAACAGAACAAAACACTCTCCCATCATGCAACATGCTCACAATTATTATACTTCAGTCCATTGCTGCTGCCATTGTGTTAACCCGTATCGTTGGAGTCTTCCTCTTTTTCTCTGACCCTCCACTTCTCCAGGGATTGGTCCCTCCTGATGACATGTCCAGAGTATGAGAGATGAAGGCTCACACTATCCTGACTTCTAAGAAGCCTTCAGCTGTATTTCTTCCAAGACAGATTTGTATGTTCTTTAGCCAGTTCATAATATATTCAATATTCTCCTCCAGCACCATACCTCAAATACATCAACTCTTCTATGGTCTTCCTTATTCATTGTCCAACTTTCACATTCATATGAGTAACTGAAAATACGATGACTTGGGTCAGTCACACCTTAGTCCGCAAACATATATCTTTGTGTTCAAAGACTTTAAGAAG
>NW_006408680.1:4036959-4038118 GCF_000296735.1 Chrysochloris asiatica | reverse complement strand
GCATTTCTTTGTGTCACCTCTCTTTGGAATGTGCACAATTATGGCTGTCTTCCATTGGTTGGCAAAGCAGCTCTCTTCCAAATGTCTTGGCATCGATGAGTGTGTCCACTGCCACATCTGAGTTTTGAGATTACACTTCATAGTCTGTAAATTACTGGAACCTTTTCTTTTAGCCAATGACTTCAGTACGCTTTGGACTTTTTCCTTCAGAACCTTTAGTTCTTAATCACATGCTACATCTGGAAATGTTTGTGCATCCACCACTTATTTTTGGTACAGTGACTGTGTATTCGTTCCATCTTATTTGGATACTTTCTGTATTGTTAAAAAAAAGTTGCCTATAGAATCCTTCAATATTGCAAGTTGAGGCTTGGCTTATTTCTTCAGTTCTTTCAGTTTGAGAAATGCTGATTATGTTGGTTTTCTAACCCCAGGTCTTTGCATATTTCATTATAATATTTAACTTTGTCTTCTTCAGCTGACCTTTGACATTTTCTGTTCAGCTCTTTTGCTTCCTAATTTCTTACATTCACTTTAGCACCTCTATTGCTGTAGAAAAAGATTTAGACTCTCTTCTGACATCCTTTTTTTTTTTCTTTTCTGTCTTTTTAATGACCTTTTGCTTTCTTCTTATATGATGTTCTTGATGTCTACTCACAACTCTACTTGTCTTCGGTCAATGGTGTCTAATGCATCAAATCTGTTATTGAAATGGTCTTTAAATTCAGTCATGACATTGTTAAGGTCATATTTTGGCATTCCTAGACTTGTTTTAATTTTATTCAGCTTCAGCTTGAACTTGCCTATGAGTAGTTGAAGATCTGTTGCATACTCTGCCCCTGACCTTGGTTTGGCTTTTGATATTGAGCACTCCTCCTTACACCTCCCCACCCTGCCCCGTCCTGCCCCACTGTCTCTTCCCACAAATGTACTCAATTTGGTTCTGGTGTATCTCATCTGGTGTCCATCTATATGTTGTTGCTATTGTTAGGTGCCATTGAGTCAGTACCAACACATAGCGACCTTATGCACAGCTGAATGAAACACTGCCCGATCCTGGGCCAACCTCACTACTGTTGCCATGCTTGAGTCCATCGATGCTGCCACTTGGCCAGTCCATTTCATTGGAGGTGTTCCTCTTTTTCTCTGACCCTCCACC
>NW_006408680.1:4034849-4035955 GCF_000296735.1 Chrysochloris asiatica | reverse complement strand
CGTATTCTGGTATTTTCTGACATTGTCACACTGCTATTCATAAGGGTTTTGGTGACTGGATATTCAGACTGCCTCGCCTTCTTCTTAGTCTATTTTAGTCTGGATGTTCCACTGAAACACGTCCACAAAGAGTTATTTGAAATACCAGTGGCATAGCTTCCAACAGCACACCAACATGCACGTTACCACAGTATAACAAACTGACTAATGAGTGGTGCTTGGTTTCCTTCTATCACCTTTAAAAAAAGGTTCAGTTGAAACAATGGTTTTGAGGGGATTGGCTGGTTCATTTAAATTCAAGGCATGGTGGTTATGTTGACAGTTTTTGGGTTTTGCAAGGGAGAATCTTGATAGATTTTCCCTAAGGAATACAGGACAATCATGGGTATCACTGTGAAAAAGTGTTAAGAAAATCAATAAATGGATTGATGAGAGAAGGACCAGGAAATGTTCACCAAGCAATTGTTTATTCTCCCTCCAACACAAAAATGGAACTTTCATTCTTCAAGGGTAACAAGATCTGTCGTATGAGAATTTTGATGGGAAACCTTACGTCATCCACTCTATAGTCTGATCTTGCACTTTCAGTCTTTTGTTCCCAAAACTCAAAGAACATTTAAAAGGCACACAATTTGAGTACCTTAAGGTTGTCCATACTTTCTTTTTGCTGTTTTGTAAATTGAAGAGCACAGGATTCTTTGATAGAAAAAGTTAAAGATATGCAAACACTGCTTCAGGACTGTATGGCCATAGATGGAGGATATTTTGTGAACCAATAGCTTCAAATTTGCTAATTTTGTTTAATAAAGTTTTCTATGATTTTATACACTGCTTTTTAATGTACCCATTACATTACACATAAAAACATTTTTCTATCACAATGATAATCAAAGACGTGCCATTTAAAAACCTAAGATCAATTGATCAGTTTTCCAATGCTGCTATAATTGTAAGGCCACAAATGGAAGACTTCAACAGAAACTTATTGTCACAGAGTTTAGGAGACTCAAAGTCCAAATTCAGGAGGTCGGCTCTACAGGACGACTTTCTTTCTCTTGGTTCTGGGGGAAGCTACTTGATTACATTGTTGTTGTTGTTGTTGTTGT
>NW_006408680.1:4027704-4032354 GCF_000296735.1 Chrysochloris asiatica | reverse complement strand
TGGCATCAGTCTTTCCCTGAGTCTAGAAGGTTCTTAGCATACAGTACCCAGATCCAAAAAACACACTCCACTATATACTGGTTTTACTCAGTGGTATTAAGGTCCCTACTTCTCTGCTTGCTTTCTTCTCCTTTTATCTCTCAGAGGATCAAAGTGTGATATAGACCCCACATCAAGGAAAATTCCTTTATATCTAATTAGGGATGTGTCCTGTGTAAGGACGTTGCATCCCAACCTACTTCCTCTACAACAGAATGCCTAGTGAGATCACAGCACATCATGGGAGATGAGAACAGCCTTACGTAAGTACCACACCACTGAGAGCCGTGGCCAAGGCAAACTGACACTCATTTTAGGGACACAATTCAATCAATTACGGAAATGATCATGGAAAGAATCTTTGTGCAATGATTGGTAAAAGACTATATAAACACCTACTCCTCCTTTTCAACTATCTCATTATTTGACATTTTGCATGAACGGCCATAGTAAAAATATTACTATCAGCTAGTCTACACATTAATGCTGAGGAACAAGGTGAGAGTAACACTGGATGTGATTGTTCATTTGATGTGTCCAGTTGGCTGGGCCATCATTTTCAGTGATTATATTGTTGAAGAATAAACCCATTTGGCAGTGTGTCCTCATGTAGCCGTTCTCCATTTTGTGGTCTGATATGAGCAGTAAATCAGTGGAAAAGGAAAATTCCTTGATGGTGTGGCTTCAGTCTATAACAATGTGTAACCCAGCTGTCATTATAAATAAGGACATTTTCTCTATGATATCAAGTCTTATTAAATCTTTAAAGGAATACTTTTCTACAAAACATGCAAGAAAAATGCAAGATGACTAGGAACATTTCATTTACTTTATATCATCTCTTGAGTATTGAATTTAGAAGATTAAAGAAAACTCTCAAACATAGGCTTGGCTTTTGTAGTTGTTAAGTGCCATTGAGTTGGTGCTGACTCATAGCCACCCTGTATAGGGTTTCTGGGAAGCAGCTGGTGGGTTGGAACTACTGATCTTATGGTTTACAGTCCAATGTTGATCCTACAGTGCCACATTTATGACATGTCCATAGGTGAGGGGAGGGATATACAGATGTGTGTATATCCATTTTATTGATTAAAAAAATAACAAAATTTGTCCCAATGATTACCCTTTCAAAACCATTTCTTCAGGTAGAATATAAATGATATTGCAAAGATTCTTATGTCAGTTTATCTAAAGCAGGGTTATATTAAATAGGGAAAAATAATCTATGTCTCCAAGTATGAGGTTTGTTTTTACAAGTTCTGGAAAACTATTGAAGAGATAGTAGAAGATTATGGCATGTTATCCGTGGTACACCAACTTCTTTGGACCAAAAAAAGTCCAAGTTTTCTGCATTTTTAAAAAGATTTAAAAACAATAAATAATTCATTTGCCTAAAACTTTATTAAATTTTTCTATATGTCCTTACTATAGCATTTTAATTAATAAATTAGTTGTATGTAAATTACTTCCTTAAAACAATTTAGACAATAAAATATAGCATACCACAACAGTAATTATAATTAAAGTACAGCTGTTGGTGGTGGTGGTGTGCTGTGGAGTCGGTTCCAACTCATAGAGACCCTGCATAGGGTTTCTGAGGCTGTAAATCTATACAGGAGCAGAAAGCCTCATATTTCTCCTGTGGAACTGCTAGTAGTTTTGAACTACTGACCTTCAGGTTGAAAGTCCAACTTGTAACCACTACGCTACCAGAGCTCCATAAAGTAGAGCTTTAGTCATCATTTTTAATTTTAGATTTAGTTTATATCATGCAATGATTTGGAAAAGCATGGAATGACCTTCATGGAGGACTCTTCATACTATCACGCACTATTTAAATGCTATGTTTCTCAATGAACATTACAAAGGTATCTGTTTAAAGGGCTATCTATTTTAATAACTGCAATTTCTCTTATTAATGAAAATATTGCTGCAACAGTGACCGATTCCTTGATTTGGACTTCTATTTGGTTCTTTTATTATGCTGCATAAAATGAGTGAGGTAGCCAGAATGTAGTGTCTTCCTGCAAATTGTGGTTTGTAAGTTTGAACATTAATACAATGAATGGACAAAGCCAACAAGATTGAAACATAGATGTCAATAAAGATTTTGATAAGTGTAAGTGTTAGTAAGGGTTTGGAAGGCTCAAATTAGTCACGTGACATACAGAAAGTATCAAAATAATAAACTCATTACAATAATATGCATGTGATTTTTTAAAAACTTATATCACAATATTTGATAAAATATATCAATATATCACAGTAAGGATTAAATACATAGAAATATATATTTAAAACAATATTTCAACTATGTAGGAATGTGAAATCGGTAGAAAAAGAATGTGGATAAATGAAAGTTGATATAATACAATTGATTAGAAAGAAATAATAAAAATACAAAATTTTAATAGTATCATGGCCTAAATGCACTTATATCTCTACATGATTGACAATTTGCCAAATGAAGAAACTGAGACTATGTTCATATACCTGTTTTTTGGGCTCTTTGCATTATGCAAACATGCACATACACAATTCTTGAAAAAATTCTATAAATTTAATGTCATTTGTTTCAGTAAATTGAAACTTAGATGAATGGCCTAAACTAAAATCATATAGCAAGTGAAGAGTTTGTATAGAAACCTATGTATTATACAGCCAGCTCATCTGTTATGTATTGTTTTAAGATTTTGCTGAGATTACAGAAGACACTCAATAAATAGCTGTTAAAGACCTTAATAAACGAATAGAATATTATTTTGTTTACCTTCATTTGCTTTATTGGAATTGTTTAAAATCTATTTATTTGTAACAGATACTGGGGAGCTGTGAGGGATAAAGTATTAAAAGGTAGAATTCTTTAAGGCTGTGTTATTTATTTCATTTCTCATTTTCTATCTGGCCCTAGGGAACTAAGAGACTAACTACATTCTCCTGCTTTATATTTTTGGTTGCTAAAGCTAGAATAATGAGTCTTCCTCATGAATCATGGTTTGGGTTCTTGATAGAGTTATCAGACCTCCCTCCAAAGTGACAAAAATCACTGAGGTGACAATTTCTTCCAGAGATAATTTAAAATATTTATGTGAAAGGTTCATCAATATTGTATGATATTCTAATTAGTCACTTGTATGGAAAACACCTGGACACTCATGGGTATTTTTATTTTTAATTTTTGAAGCTCTGCCGAGACTATTTGAGAAATATGGACATTAGTAAATATTGATAAAATTCAGTTTATGTTTTGAAAAGTTGATAACACCTTGTTAACTTGGCTGAAGGGTAATGTTAGGGATTTAAGAGGAGACTAAAAAGCCTAGAAAAATAGTCATGCAGGTGTTTGTCCTCCTTAACTTTGACCCCAAATCTAAAGTGTTTACAATGAACAGTTTGTTATAAAATCAGCCTTGACTCTTGGAATTGTTGCTTCACAAACACATCCTCCAGGGTCTGTTATGTCTACACGATTTCCTTTGAAGTCATTTCTCTAGAACACTGAACAGAAACATACCAGTTTATAAAAGATTAAGTGGCTTGGTTTTGCTGGCAGATATGAGACAGCATCATTGCAAGTTATATGAGCAATGTCTTAATTGGCTTTCTTCTGGAACACATAGACATAGTCTTTTAATCTGTGATCCAGTGTACTGAAATCAAAATCTCTGACTTGTTGCTTTAATCATTAGTGCTTTTTTTGATAGTGGCTCTCTTCTGAAAGGGGTTAATGATAAAACACTTCTTTGTTCTTTACATGGATATTAATGTAGGGTAGAAGAGGTCACCTCAATAGACCTGTTATTCTTAAGCTTTTGCTATTATTATTAGTAACATGTTTAACTGAGGATTTGCAGAATTCAAACATTAAATATCACAACAGGATACAACAGTGAGTGAAAATATTGGTCTCAATCATTTTGCTTTTCATGTTATACATGGCAAAAATGTCCAATGATGGATTTGAGTGTTACCAATCAATGATTTATGAGGTAAAGGCTACCTACAACATTAAATCAGACAGTCTTCAATGAGATAGATTCTAGTTGCTTCAGGAAAACAATGATCTAAACCTCTGTTTAAAAATCACTTTGGCATTTTTGATCGGTAGCTAGGAAATTAATGAAGAATGTTTGCAAAATGTCTTTGAACTGTGATTGTTATGTTTAAGGTTTCAGTAGTAAGAAAAGTGTAGGTTTGTGCTTTGAACTTGTATTTAGACAGCACAAATTTTCCTGACTCAGCTTCTCCCTATTGCATTATGCCATGGAGGAACTAATGAAAACATGGCAAATAGGCCCTCAAACATGACAATCTGAGAGGAGCTTCCTGTAACCTAATACTGAGCTAGACCATCTTATCACCGGCCTCAAAACAAATGAAAATCAGTCCTATAGACAATAAAAAATATATAGCAATTTACATGTGTCCTATAGCTTGAAAAGCTATAGGAAAACAATAAAAGCTTGAAAAGCTTTTCAAAAGGAGCTCTGGTAGTGTAGTGGTTACGAATTGGGCTGCGAACCACAAGGTCAGCAGTTCAAAACTACCAGCTGTTCCATGGGAGAAAGATGAGGCTTTCTGCTCCCGTAAAGGTTTACAGCCTCAGAAACC
>NW_006408680.1:4015835-4019054 GCF_000296735.1 Chrysochloris asiatica | reverse complement strand
GGAGGGTCAGAGAAAAAGAGGAAGACCCCCAACGAGATGGATCAGCCAGGTGGCATCATTGATGGTGTCGAGTGTGGCAGCGGTAGTGAGGTTGGCCCAGGATCGGACATTGTTTTGTTCTCCTGTGCATGGGGTCACTTTGAGTCTATTCTGATTCGAAGGCACCTGACAATAACAACAACAGAATGAAATGCTGCCTCTTCTTGAGCCATGCTTACAACTAGCACTGTGCTTGAGACAAATGATATGGAAGGAGCAGTGTTTTAGGGATCGTCATTTACTGATGTGGTGTGACTGAAAATGAGACAAACCAGCTCCAAACATTAATAATCACAACTTGAAATGTACAATGTATAAAGCTAGGAAAATTTGAAATCACCAGAAAATGAAATGGCACACAGATCAATATTCTAGGCAATAGTGAGTTACATGGACAGATAGTAGCCATTTTGAATCAAACAATCACATCGTACTAGGTCAGGAAATGAAGAGCAGTGACATCACAATCGTAGTAAAAAGAACATTTCATGATTGACCCTGACGCACCAAACTGACAGTAAAAAGATCATATCCTCACATCTATGAAGATGACAATTCAGTGTTCTAGAACTCCCTTTCTTTCCAGTGTTACCCATAGTTTGTTCCGATCCACACGTCAGAATGCCTTTGCATACTCAATAAGGCGTAAGAAACATCCAGTGCACTTTACTGTGTTCATGAGGAACCTGTACATAGACCAAGAATCAGTCTTACAGAACAAGTGGATAAGGAATGGTGTAAAGTCAGGAAAGGGATGCATCAGGGTTGTATCCTTTCACAATACATAGTCAATCGTATGCTGAGCAAATAATTCAAGAAGCTCGATTATCTGACAAATAATCTGGTATCAGGATTGTAAGAAGACCGATGAACAACCTGTGATATGAAGATGATACCACCTTTTTAAAATGTTTATTATTAATTGTAATAGTAGAATAATAAATGATAAAAATAGTTGGGAATTGCTTAAATGTCATATTTCTTAGGTGATAATAAAGACAACAAAATTGTTTTATAAAATCTTTCCACTTTGAGTTACAGTGCTAGTTACATCATCATTAGTACTGAGCAGAAGCCTTTTTAACTTTTTTCCTTCTTCCCTTTCATTACTACTTTAATCTCAAAAACGTTACTGATACAAGATCATCATAACATTGTAGCTAAAGCACCATCAAATTGAACAAAATCAGTGTTTCTGAAAACACTGGCACCAAGAAAACAACAGTTGTTCTTTTAAGAGCTAGTGTGTGTGCAGACCAAACCACATGATTACAAGTGTGGATATCATTGGGTAATAATGACAGCCCTGACCTGAGCAAATTAAGAAATTCAAAAAGTACGTTAGCATAGAGATCTAGCCTTGTAGGTCTATTGATACAGGTACATTGGGCTTACCAAAAAATGTTTGGTGCTGTAACTAACAACAGGGATATTTTTATTTAAAAACAGAATACATTTTTGCAGAAACACTGCACAAAAACTTGAGTCATTTTGGTGTCAAGCCCCTCTGCACAAACTATATCTGGGTGTGCTTTCACTCCCTGCATTGCATGTTAGTGAGGCCACTCACTGGCTTACTCCCACCTGGTCCCACCTCTTGGGCTAGAGGGCCAGCAATCTAGGAAGTGACATGGAGTTCCTAGGATACAGGAGGGGATGGACAGGGATACAGGGATCATGGATGGGGCACCAGGGAAAGCTTTCTGAGTGGTGGGCAAGTCTGGGCCTTACATGAAGGTCCTGAGGTCCTGGGAACCAGCTGCTGACTGGGTAAGGCAGGCCTACCCGTGAAGGGAGAAGTCTCCGGGTAAAAAGTGGCCACAGTGAAGCTGGGGCCAGGGCCTCTCTGGGATCGCTTGTCTTCGAGTCACATGGGAAGGAGCGGAGTATACAAGTGATTCCCACAATGACCACAAACAGCCCAGCCACCACTCCCATCATGCTGCTTCCATGACCCCTTGAGGCAGTAACAACATGAGTGAGTCTCCGAGGCTTAGCTCCTTATCTAAATCAGGGGGTCTTTGGGTGATGGCAGGGCTCTGTGCTCCTTGTTTTCTCTGCTTCCTTGCTGAAGGTGCTGGTTTGAGGTCCTGAGCCCCTCGAGGCCATTGGGCGCCCCCACTCGGTTCTGAGTTCCTCTCTGTTTGCTTTCTAAGCTTCAGGCCAGGCTTCCAAGAGCTGTGGTCCACTGCTTGCAGGCCAGGGAAGAAGCCCAGTTCAGCAAGTTGTGAGCAAGGACTCTCTGGACCCAGAGGAGGGGAGGGAGCTGAAGAGTCCTCAGAGGGAGCCTGGCCAATCTCAGCCCTCTGGAGGGGCCCCTCCAGGGATTAGATCATGGCAGCTCATCCCTGGGTGCTGCAGTCCTGACCCTGCTTGGATTTGGCTCCGAAATGTCTGCGCAGCTGTGAGCACTTCCGAAATCTCTTCCTCCAATTGTGAATGGGGCCTAAGACTTACACAGCTGCCGCCCACGTCAGTAACTGTAGTTGGCACAACCTGTTTTTGTTGGATGTGAAGAGAGCTTGAAATACTGATGAAGATCAAAGACTACTGCTTTCCGTATGCATTGCACCTCAACATAAAGAAAATGAGAATGCTCACAATTGACACATAGCACAATGATAGATGTAGAAAATATTAAAGGTTTGAAAGACTTCATTTTCTTCGTATGCACAATCAACACTCATGAAAGTTGTTGTTGTTGTTGTTGTTATGTGCCGTGGAGTCGGTTCCGATTCATAGCGACCCTGTACAGGGTTTTCGAGGCTGTAAATCTTACAGGAGCAGAAAGCCTCATCTTTCTCCCATGGAACAGCTGGAGTTTCGAACTGCTGACCATGAGATTAGCACTACACTACCAGAGTTCATGAAAGTAGCAGTCAAGAAATCAAATGATGTATTGCATTAGGTAAATCTGCTACAGGAGACTTCTTAAAAGTGTAAAAGGGCCAAGATATTATTTTGAGGACTAAGGTGTACCTAATCCAAGCTATGGAGTTCTCGTGTGGTGCTACAGGTTTATGTGCTGAACTGCAAGGTTGGTTTGAACCGCAAGATGGACAGTTCAAGCTCTCCAGCTGCTCCTTGGAAACCCAATAAAGGATCACTATGAGTCAGAACTAACTAGATGGCACTTGACAACAATGACAAAATCCAAGCTATTGCATTTTCTGTTGCATC
>NW_006408680.1:4008163-4015735 GCF_000296735.1 Chrysochloris asiatica | reverse complement strand
CTACCAACCTTTCTGTTAGCAGTCCAATGTTTATGTTAAAGTGCCACATCAGGACTGAAACTAACAGGTCTCCTATATTTCTCTCATGTTCTTGAAATCTCTGAAGAAAATAATAGCCCATACAATCGATGAAAACCTATGCTCACCTTCTTCTTAAACTGCTGCTACCATTAGATCTGGGGCTGATTCATGGCTTTTCCAACATAAATAAATCTTACCTTTTTTTTCTTTCTTTCTTTCTTTTTTTGTGATGCAGAAAGCATTAAGAGAAGATAGAGGGAATACACAGTGTCACTGTACCAAAAACAAATGGTTGATGTTCAACCATTTCAAAACGTAGCACATGAAGGAAGAAGGCCAATGTACAATGAAGGTATCGGCAAAGAACATGTCTGTGGGAATTGATGGAATACAAATTGAAATCTTTCAACAAACTGATACAGCAGTGGAGCCACTTACTCATCTAGGTCAAGATATTTGGCCAGCGGATTGGAAGAGATCCAAATGTGTGCCCATTCCAAAGAATGGTGACTCAACGGGATGTGGAAATCATTGAACAATATCAATGATATCACATGCAAGTGAGATTTTGCTGAAGACAATTCAGAAATGGTTGCAGCAGTATATCCACAAGGAACTCTAAGAAATTCAAGCTGAATTTAGGAGAGGATGTAGAATGAGGGACATCACTGCTGATGTCACATGGATCTTGGCTAAAAGCAGAGAATGCCAAAAAGATGTTATCTTGTGCTTTGTTTACTGTGAACAGGCATTTAACTGCTTGGGTCATATAAATTATGGATAACATTGTGAAGAATGGGTATTCTAAATCCTTAATTGTGTTCATGAGGAAACTGTGCATAGACTAAGAGGCAATTATTTAAACAGAGCAAGGAGATACTGAATGGTTTAATATCAAGAACAGTGTGTATATAGGTTGTATTCATTCATCATTCTTATTCAATCTGTATGGTGAGCAAATAATCTGAGAAGCTGGATTATAAAAGAATGTGGCATCAGGATTGGAGGAAGACTCATTAACAACCTGTGATATGCAGATGACACAACCTTGTTTGCTGGAAATCATGAAGGCTTAAAATATTGATGAAGATCAAAAACTACAACCTTCAGTATAGATTGAACCTCAATGTAAAGAAAACAAAAATTCTCACAACTGGACAAATAAATAACATCAAAAGTGGAGAAAAGATTGAAGTTGTCAAACACTTCATTTTTCTTGAATACAGTCAACACTCATGGAAATAGTAGTCAAGAAAGCCAAATATGTGTTGTGTTAGGCAAATGTGCTGCACAAGATCTTTATAAAGTGTTCACAAGCAAAGATGTCAGCTTAAGGACTAAGGTATGTCTGACCCAACCTGTGATATTTTCATTTGCTTCATATGCATGTGGAGTGTGTGGACTCTTGCTGTGGTGTTGTAGGGTAAGCACTACATTGCTAATCACAAGTTAACTGCAAGGCTGGCAGTTCAAACCCATCATTGGCTCCTTGGAAACCCTATGAGGGTCCCGATGGATAAGAACTGACTCAAAGGCACATACCACCACCAAGAACAACAACATATGCTTGTGAAAGTTGGAGAAAGTTGGAAGACCGTAGCTCAATCCATGGCCTTGAATGATGGTGTTGGTGAAGAATATTGAAAGTACTAGGGACTGCCAGAACAGCAAACACATATGTTTAGAAAGTAGAGCCAGAAGACTCATTAGAAGCGGGGATGGCAAGACTTCATCTCACTTGCTTTGGACACATTGTCAGGATGGGTCATTCCCTGGAGAAGCACAGCATGCTTGCTAATGTGGTGGGACAGCCAGCAAGACAGACTGACTCAGTGGCAGCAACACTGTGCTCTAACTTAACAGTGATTGTGAAGTGGGCATAGGTATAGACACAGCAGCTTTCTATTCTGCACAGAGATGCTGTGAGTTGGGACCGACTCTATGGCCCCTAAATACAACATGATGTAAGTGAGATCATTCCATCATTTATGGATTTGATTGAATCCTTTTTCTTTGTAGGTTCTTGACTATCACTCTCTCCCATTTGATGGGTCAGTAGCTTTGTTTCAAATGTATTTGGCATAAAATATATTTGGAAGCACAAGAGTTTTTCATTACCAAACAATTGCATGTCAAATTACTACATTGAATCTCTAATACTGTATTTCCACCACTTACTCTTGAATCAGTTTTAACTCATGAGAGAACCATATGTGTCAGAATAGAGCTTTGTCCTGTAGGCTTTTAGATGACTAGTGTTTAGAAATAGATCTCCAAGCTTTTCTTTCATCCAAAATGAACTTTCAATATTTCTACTAGAAACCTAACCAGTTAACTATTTGCTCCATTCAAGTACTCCCACATCCCATGACCTATGTAAGTATTATAGTCAACTTGCTGCAATTGTTATGGGAGAAATAAGGATTTCACATTAAATGCAGATTGTATAAATGAAGTTCTATACTTTGAGCAATAAAAGTGATAATATTGTAATGGAATGCCAATTTTTACCTTGATTGTGTTTTGTTGTTGTTAAGTGCCATCAAGTCAATTCTGACCCATAGGGACCCTGTATAGGGCTTCCAAGGTGCAGCTGGTGAGTTTGAACTGCCAACCTTGCAGCTCAAATGGCTTTGCAGTCTAGTACAAAACCCACACTGCCACACCAGGACACCTTGATTAAAAGATAATTTTTCTCTATTTTTTAAAAATAGTCTTACTGAATGTTAGAATATTCTTTTTGGGTTCAAGTAGGAAATACTAGCTCCACATTAAAAAAAAAAAAAAAAAAGTCTTCTGTATTAAAGGGTGGTACCACATGATTCCTTTAAGTTCCTTTCTTTCCAGACCTAATTCTTCAGCCTATGTTCCCTAACTTTAGAGTAGATTTCATATTTTTTCAAATGAAAACTCTTTGATATCATAACTTTCATAACTTAATCCACTCAGCTAGCATTCCTTTTTGATTATCCAATGGGTGCTAAGATGTCATGTAGAATTTTCCATTTAATTTTAAAACTGCCATTTGACATTTTATATAAGAATACAGCAAGAATGTTATTAAAACTGAGCTGGAATTGTGTTTGCTTTGATATGCTCTGTGTAATGTTCTTTGGGACAGGATGACTAAATAGTATGTTCAGAGGCAGAGTTTGTCAAGCAAACAACATGGACAAATGACAGAGAAAAAAATGTGTGAAAAATGAGAGAGGGAGAAACAGAAACAGAGATGTCAAAAGAGAGAGAGACATGGGGTAGAGGGAGACAGGAAATATTTAAGTATGTTGTAGAAAGAAAGTTTCCTTAAATATTTCAAGCGTATTCTATCCTAACACTTGACAGAATGCAGATTGTGTGTATATGTATTTTTAATGAGGAAAATTAGCTTTAGATTACTATATTTTTTATAAATAATTTGATTTATGTTTCTATAGTACTTACAGACTATAACAAAATGCTTTATTTATCTGAACTCCCCAACAACCCCATGAGGACAGGGGACCCGGACTATTTGCACATGAGGGAATAGTAGGCAGAACAGCTAATTCAATTGTTCTAATCTATCCACATGGTAAATTGAACTAGGCTTTTTTTCCATCTAAATATTGTTTGTTTTTCTTTTGTTAGCATCTCTTTACATTCCGTATATGGCGCTATGGGTTAATGCGCCAGACTACAAAGCCATTTGAACTGCAAGGTCGGTGGTCAAGCTCACCAGCTGCTCCTCAGAAACCTATACAGGGTTGCTTTGGGTGGGAATCAATTTGACAGCACTTAACAACAACAACAACAACATAGGGATGAAAACTGCAGGAAACAATATGTTGTCCATAAATAATCTTGGAAATTCATTGGTTCCAATTCTACAGCCACTTATATACATATTTAGTCAAATATGTATATAATTCAACCAACGTAGGACTGCGAAATTGTACTTAAATATCTTGATACTTCTGTTAAGTTGGTGAAAATTTATGCATGTGCTAGTTTTGACCATTTAACACTAGTTTACTAACAAATACTCAAATGATATGCCTTCATTTTTCAATCTTTCTATGTAGAGATGATGGAGTCCTGGTGTGACGCTGTGGGCTGATGCGTTAGACTGCAAAGCCATTTGAGCTGCAAAGTCAGTGGTTCAAGCTCACCGGCTTCTCCTTGGAAACCCTATAGAGGGTTGCTATGAGTAGGAATCAACTCGATGGCATTTCACAACAACAACATGTCGAGAAGACACATACAGATGTTGTAGAAATAAAGCCTAAACAGCATTGTATAACTGTGCATGTTTATGTGCCTACATGGTTGTATAGTATAGTGTAGTAGTTTAGTGGTGTTGAGTCATTTCCAACTCAAACTGACCCTGTATGTAGGGTTCCAAAGAGTGCCTGATGGGTTTGAACTGCAGAGCTTGTGGCAAGCAATCCAATGCTTATCCCAAAGGACCATACCAGGACTGTTATTTTATCCCACTTTTTGTACCCTTGTTATATTATTTTCTGATTTTAGTAAATTTAATAGTTTGTACCTTATTCTCTTCAATACAGAGTTAAGTATGGCACAAAGACATCTATAAATATGTGCACAACAACATATACACTTTAATAATATGGGTAAGAAAAGCAGGAAAACAGGACTAATTAAATATGAGGCTAAAGGTAAACAAGATAAAGACGTACAGAAGGAATGCTGTCAAATATTTATGTCAGCATTCTGCTTTCTCTTCTTGCGACGGCACACACTCATTAAGTCTATCTAGAGAAGATTCAGAGTTGTATGTTTTAGAATGTGTGATCAAGTGAAATGAAGATCAGATATCTAGTTTATGGGCTCAGGGTTTTAACACCTAACCAAATAATCAGAAGAAATTCAATCTGAAAAGCATGCTGGGCACCTACTTTGTAAGACCATTGGATATGTAGATAAGATTATCTCTTTAAATCTGGATGTCCTATGCTCAGAAGGGGACAAAGTTCAGTTCAACAATTTGTCTTTGAATGTGAATGTTATAATGCCTCTTCCTTTTCCATTGATAGACCTTAGGTATATTACAGGTATCTTCCTTATGCACAACTTACCCTTAAAAGTCATTACAATTATCTAGCCCCACACAATCATCTACTTTGAAGTTCATGTTAGCGTGTGTGTCCATCAGTGGAGGATAAGAGTGAGGAACAGATAAACAAGCTACATTATCAGCAACAGCATCAACCACCCAGCAAACAAGCATCTGGGTCGTCCAGTCTGTGTCTGTGCTCTAGGTCATTAATTTTGCTGTCACTCCTTTTATCTCAAAAACCTGAGAGAGTTTTACAGTGTAGAGCTGCTTTCTCATCTGTTTTGGCGGCTTCTGCCTGTTCTCAGTAGTTAGGCTGCAAATACGGGCTCTGCCTCCCCTGCTCTTATAAGTCAGGAGAGGAGGGGCAGACACAGGAGTGTTTCAGAAAGGACTGGATGCTCCCTGTATTTCTTGCTTTCTTCCAGCCTTCTGATCATGTTCACCAAGTGAAATACACTATTGTAACAAGAAAAGGGATACTTCTTTCTTCTCAACTTGAACACTTTTCTCCAATAACCACCACAAAAAAGTATCATTTTAATTTTTAAAAGCATTACTAACGTGATATTACCTGAAATTACCATGGTAACAAGTTCTAAAATACTATAAATGGCTTATATGACATAGAAACAGCACTAAAAAATGGAAATTACCTATAATTTATCTCAGTTTTTTAACAAGACAATAATATAATGTGCATTTCTCACAAAACACACATATTGGCTGCAGCAGAAATGAAGAAGTTATTCCAAAATAATTTAAAGTTTTCGAAAAAGGTATCAGTTATTGTTCTGTTGCTATGGTTGCATATATTAATAATTTTCTGGACACAATGATATATAAAACTGAATTTTCTTAGAATATAAAAATGCAATACCAACAAAAAACAAACAATGAAATCTGGGGCAAATTTCAAATGGAAGTAAACCAGATTATTCTGAAACTGCTTGTATGAAGATCACTCTGATCAAACATATTAGAACTATGGCTCTATTAACTAAGGATCAGTTTCAGTTTTCTTTTTTTCTCTTCCTTTGACAGTTCTCAACAATTTTAATTTTACATATGTATTTTTAAATGTACATTTATACCCAAGTTTTATTATGTAGCCCACCAAATCAAACCTGGAGCCTAGATTACTGACTACTTAAACTGAAAGCAGGCACTGGGCCTGCGAACATCTTGCACAAACAAATTTTGAATTCTGGCAATTGGCTGAATTTCTCTAACTCCATTGAGTACTGAATAGTATGTTAGGCCCATGAAATAACGAAGTACATGTCCTACCTCAGGCTCAAAGTGTATATTCAGAGGAGCCAATTTCTAAATTCACATCTCAAATCATGGAATTGTAGATATCCTTGTTTATTTGGACTACGTAGATTCTCTAATTATGTGTTTTTTAAAAAAGATGTTTAACTTGGCCTCCACCTATGGATGCACTAGTTCAAAAGAGGGAATAGATCCTTACAGTGAGGATCATTCCCACACCCTCCATACACAGAGTAGACAGGGATGGGCAACTTGGACATTGTCTACCCAAAATGGGGGGTGGGGGAGGGACTACAAAGGCAAGAAGTGACTGGCTTACAAGCGGGAGACTGGATTCAGAGGGCATGGAAGAAGGTAGAATCGCCACGGAGTAGTATCCAATCTGTCTGGGCAGGTCTGATGAAAGGAGATGGGGATAGCACTCATGTTGTACAATAGTGAATAATTACTATCAGGACTTACTGTGAGGGTTGGAAATTAAAGGTAGACATCTTATAGCAAAAAGAGGGAAGTGGTTGACTTTGCAGTCCAAAAGTAGAGGTCCCTGGGATCATCAAGGGAGAAGAGTGGGCAATGGGACCCTACCCAGAGAAACAGTGATGCCAGAGATGGAGACAGAGATGATGCCATAGAGAGATGGAGCAGCTGAGGACTTTAGACCAAGAGAGGGAGAGGGACTGTGTGCTGACGACTGGGGGCAGGGGGAGGGCAGCCTTGCAGGATATACCCTTTGGTTGGTTGATGATGCATGGAGGGGATTGTAACCATGGCAATGAAATGATGTGCAATAGGATGAATGTAAAACTAATGTTCTCCCATGTAAACTATCACATAAATCACAATGAAACATTTAAAAACCAAAAAACAAACAAACAAACAAACAAACAAAAATGTTCGAGAAAATCATCACACAAATACCCACAAACTTCAGATCAATCTCATGATCAAGAAATTCATTTACATACACCTTATAGAAAATAATTCTTAAGTAACTTTTTGCAGATAGGCTTAGTACTCACTGAAGGTCATTTTTAGTATATTCAGGGCTGTGTAGCCATGATCACTTTTAAAATTAAAGTGACAGTATCGACATAAAACCAAACGGTCACCACTCGTCTGTCTGTTGTGCTGTGGTGGCTTGAGTTGCTGTGATTCTGAGGGCTATGTCACCAGTATTTTAAATAACTGGCAGGGTCACCCATGGTGGACAGGTTTCAGAT
>NW_006408680.1:3997974-4001617 GCF_000296735.1 Chrysochloris asiatica | reverse complement strand
GATGCAGGGCAGGGCGGTGTTCATTGTGGTGTTCTGAAATACCCATTCTTCACAATGGTATCCACAGCTTGCCATGATCCACACAGACTAATGCCTTTCCATAGCCAACAAGCGTACAAGTAAAGTTTTATCTGATAGTCTCTGCTTTCAGCCAAGATCCTTTGACATCTTCAGTGGTATCCCTAGTTCTACGTCTTCTTCTGAGTCCCACTTGAATTTCTGGCAGCTCTCTGTCATGTGCTACTGCAACTAGTTTCGAGTTATCTCTAGCAAAATTTTACTTGCATGGAGTGAAGGCTCTGTTTTCAGGTCACTTTATAAACAGCCATTGAGTTGTTAGGATCTTAGACACTAGCTTCAATGAATACTGTCTTAACAGCATTGTTTGAACATCTGGAAAACTGTAGGAATCCTGTAGGGCCAATGAGGACGGGGTCAGCTCAGGCCCAATGCTTTGTCATCTTTTAGATTCTCCCCAGGGCAATATTTTCCTGAGAGTCATTGAGCACCCCAGCATTGTGGCTCTTTGTAAGGAGTCAGTAGATATCAATGGATGTCTCCAAGGCACTAACTGTATTTTGAATGGGAAGATATTCATTCACAGAATGGGCCACTCAACACTCAAAAATAGGAGCTCTCTCACTACAGCATCTAGATTCCATTTTGCCTGCTTGTCCTATATTTACATTAATATAACCCTTCAGTGGTGAAATGTTTAATGTGCTCAGCTGTGACAAAAAGTTTCCAGGGTCAAGTCCACCCAGGGGTGCTGTGGAAGAAATGCCAAACGATCCACTTCTAAAAAAAATCAGCCATTAATGATTCAGAAAGGTTACCAAGAAGGGAAGCCAGAGGAAACACAGAGAGGAAGTGACGTAAGTGATGATACATTGGGGGTCTTGCAATCAATGACACGCAACAAAATGTGTTTGGAATTTCAAATGGAAATATGATTTGCTCTGTAAACCTTCATCTAATTCATGATAAAACATTGAAACAACAAAAATTCCATTCTACTCTGAAAACATGGTGTTGCCATTAGCAGGACTTGACTCAGTGGTAACTGGTTTTAACCCTTTTTGAATTCAGGATATCACCAGTCCATTTGCCACTTACTGGATTTATATCATGACTAAAACATAGTATGTTTAACTTGTATAGCATACCCAGTTACCCGATGTTGTGATAAATCTACACAGTCAGAACAGCATAACTCTTCCCTTGAAGTTTGTTTCAACATAAGTGAAAACTTTGTCTATGATGAAGATAAGAGCAAAAACAAGATCAAAGCATCCAAGGACTGGTTGGCACTACATTCTGTTTAAGAAGACACTGTTGCTGCTATGTGCCACTGAGTCAGTTCCCACCCATAATGACCCTGTGTATGGTTTCCAAAGAGTGACTGGTGAGTTTGAACCTCTAACTTTGTGGTTAAAACTGACCTTTCAGACGAGTGCTTATCCTACAGTGCCACACCAGGACTCTATGAAGACACTGGTGGTGGTGGTGGTGGTGGTGGTGGTGGTGTGCTGTAGAGTCGGTCCTGACTCATTGCGACCCTGTATAGGTTTCTAAGGCTATAAATCTTTACAGGAGCAGAAAGCCTCATCTTTCTCCCACAGAATAACTGGTAGTTTCGAACTAATGACTGTGAGACTAGCAGCCTGATTCGTAACCACCAGACAGAAAAATGCATAAAAACATGGGGCAAGAGACTGGGTTTTCCAAACAAGTACTTTTTGCCTTCATTGCAGGCTCTGTCTGCCTAGCCTGCATGTCTGCTAACAGGCTGCAGCCAAGCCATTTTGTATAATAAAGTGGAATCGCCTAGTGTCTTATTTTATAAACTAATAATCTGAACCTGGAATTTGTCTTTTTCTGCTGATCAGCCTAAGTCTTATAGCATATTTTTGGGTTGATCTTGGGGGCAAAAAACAAACAGAAAATACATCCTTATAACTGGCTCTTTCTAGTGACTCCCCTGCTGCTCTGTAGCAGTGGGTGGGGCTCTCCAGCTGCCACACTAATGCCCCAGACCACCCAGGAGGATCAGGAAGCCCTTTGAGTCTCTGAGATTTCTCAGGGAAAATTGTATTTGAAGATAGAGACAAAGAGAGGCTTTATGCTGCATGCATTTAGTGTTCCTTCCTTCCTCCTCTTCTATAAGCAGGAACAGCAAACAGCTCAGCCTGAAAATGAAGAAGAGGAGCATCCCAAAAATATTAGAGAACCAATCAAGGCTCATAGTAAACAGCCTAAATTCTAGGTTTTTTCTTCCCTGGGCATATTATAGAAATAGTTATTATAAGACTGAAAAGACAACAAAATCATGAAAGTGTGTTGTGTCAGATTTTTCTCTTTTCCCCATGGTTAGCATGGTGCCAGGGAATAACATAGTGATTGAATTCACTCAGATAGTTCAGAAACTTACTAGAACAGTAGTAAATGGCAATGCACATGTTTATGTTGTTGTTGTTGTTAACTGCTGTCGAGTTGATTCCGAACCATAGTGACCCTGTATAGAGTTTCCAAGGAGCAGCTGGTGAGCTTGAACCACTGATCTTGCAGTTCAAATGACTTTGCGTCTGACGCATTAGCCCACAGTGCCACACCAGGTTTACGGTGGCCCTTTAAATGACGGACTAAGCAGTCACATTAGTATCTGGCAACTGATTGCCACCATTTGGGTAGTTTTCAAAGAGTCCCAAACTCACATATTCTAGGCTCAAGGTTTTTTGTGTTTGAGCTCAGAGATGCCTGTTAGGAAATCATGTACCACTGCATAGCTGTGTCACTATGTACAAGCTGTGTACATAGCTGCGTCACTGTGTCCAAGAATCCAGCCACTCAATCCCTCATACAGCAAGCTGTCACCATCCCTGACCAAAGGGTTACAAATAACCTCCAAATCTGTCTTCTTAATAACTCTTACCACTGTAATATGTGTTTCCATTAAAGTGAAAATGCTTTTTTCAAAACATAGATCAAGGACTTGACTTCCAGGAAGATGGAGTAGATATTCCATGTTTTGCCACAAATAATGCACACTGTGACTAATGCTATGGACAGCTCTCCACGCATAAACTTGACACATTTGACAAAAATAGATCAATCCTTTAAAAAACACAAACTATCACCAAAGCATCCACTATGAAAAAGATAATTTGAATAGTTAACATCTATCAAGAAAACCGAGTTCATAATTTAGAAACATCACCCAAAAATATTACTAGTAATAGAGGTTTTCACTGGCAAAATATACCAAATGTTTAAAAGAGGAATTAATATATTGTATACAATCTCTTTCATAAACAATGAAAGTTGAGAAAACTTCTCAATTTGTCTATAAAAACTTGAAGTGCCCTGAGAACTAAACTAGAGAAAGATAGTACCAAAAGGAAAACTCATGGATATTGATTTTTTTAAAAAAATCCTTAACAAAATATTAGAAATAAAATTCTGCAATTAAAAACTTTTTTATGTGATGACTAAGTGGAATTCCTTTCAGGATACAAACTTGATTCAACATCTTAACATAATTTAATAGTAATCTATGATTATATTGTGGACAGTGAATAAGGAGGATCGTAGAAGAATTGATGCCTTTGAGTTGTGGTGTTGGAGGAGAATACTGAAAGTGCCA
>NW_006408680.1:3996125-3997724 GCF_000296735.1 Chrysochloris asiatica | reverse complement strand
ACATTGTTTCGTTCTGCTGTGCATAGGGTCGCTATGAGTCGGTTCCGACTCGATGGCACCTGACAACAACAACAACAATGATTATATTGAAACAAATTGTTGTTGTTAAGTGCTGTCACGTTGGCTCCGGCTAACAGAGACCCAGTACACAATAGGCCAAGTTACTGCTCAGACCTTGGCCATCCTTACAATTGCTTTTACATTTGATCTCCTTGCTGCTGTCACCATGCCAATCTACCCAGTTGGGGAGCTTCCTCTTTTTCATTGACTTCACTTTTCCTAGCATGATGTCCTTCTCCAGGGACTGGTCCCTCCTGATGGCATGTACGAAGTATGAGAGATGAAGTCTTGCCTTCCTGGCTTCTAAGGAACATTTTGGCTATACTATCAACACAGATGTGTTGTTGTTTAAGTAAATAGTTTATTTAAAAATAAACACATATTATAATTTCATTTCTGAGAGCTAGCTGAAGGAATAGGAACCACCTACCCCCCCAAAAAAAGCTTCAGCAGATGAAATGTATGAAGCAAAGTTTGGGAAGGTGCTGAGTATAAAACAAGAAGTGACAGTTGAGTCAGGAAACTAGTGAAGTGATGGCCCATGTCACTGCTTTGAAAGCGTTACAGCACAGGGAGGCAGAGAGAAACTCTGTAGACCCAGAGTTGAGAAGACAATGACGGGAGTCCTGGGAGAGAGAAGCAGCTTAAATTCACATTATAGGAGAAGTCTGCACAGAGCTCTTCCCAGGATTCCCATGGAGCACACCATACAGTGGAATTCTTACCGCAATTATGCAATGAAATGAAAGAAGGCCAGAGAAGATCCACCAACAAAGAACTTGGCATAGCAGTATTGAGAATAGGGCCTCTTTGTATCACTCAGAGAGGACTGTCTGGCGATTCATGGGACATTCTGTGGAGTACCTATAAGAGTCTGGCCTCAGTGTTGTTGTTCTCGTAGCATTGTAGGTGCCTTTCGAGTTGACTCTGGTGTGTAGTGACACTGCGTATGACTGAATGAAACACCGCCTGGTTCTGCACCATCCTCAATTTCTTCCTGTTTGAATCCATTGTTGCAACCATTGTGTCAATATATCTTGTTGAGGTTCTTCCTTTTCCCACCACTGTTCACTTTACTGAGCATGACACCCTTCTCCAGGGACTGGGCCTGCCTGATGACATGGACAAAAGCATGGGAGACAAAGTCTTGCCATTTTTTTTTTTTTTTTTGCTTCTAAGGAACATAATGGCTGTTCGTCCAAGACAGATTTGTTTGTTCTTTTGGTAGTCCATTGTTGTTGTTGTAGTTCAGTGCCTTGGAGTTGATTCTGAATATTAGCAACCCTGTAGAGCTCTGGTAGCTTAATGGTTATGAATCAGGCTGCAAACCACAAGGTCAGCAGTTCAAAACTACCAGATGTTCCACAGGAGAAATGTTGCAGACTGTGCAGAGGTTTGAGGCTCTATAGGCCTGAGTGTAACAGATCTAGCCACTTGGCAGTTAATAGCAAATTGTTTTTCATCAAATTGTTTAATCATATTTATTTAATTCCAAACATGAGCCCTGGATGTCCACAGAGAAATGCAATATTCCCCTAA
>NW_006408680.1:3992725-3995502 GCF_000296735.1 Chrysochloris asiatica | reverse complement strand
GGCAGCTTGCATCAAGCCCAGGTGTCTGTCTTCTTTGTATCTGTTTTCTCTGTGTCTGTTTTTTCTCTCTCTATCTCTCTCTCGCCATCGTCACCGGACACCCCATCTTCGGGTCCTCACCCCCTTGCCGAGGCCAGACCCCGGCAGAGAAAGCTGAGGCATTCTGCTCCTGTAAAGATTTACAGCCTCAGAAACCCTGTACAGGGTCACTATGAGTCGGAACTGACTCCACGGCACACAACCACCACCATAGTGTTTCCAAGGAGCAGCTGGTGAATTTGAACCACCGACCTTATGATTCAAACTGACCTTGTGGTCCATTGCTTTATTCCACAGCACCACATCAGGTATTTTCAATATTCTTTGCCAACTCCGTAATTCAAATGTATCCATTTTTCTCTGGTCTTACTTATTTCTCATGCATACTGGTTGTTGTTGTTAGATGCCATCGAGTTGGTACTGAGTCATAGCGACCTTATGCACAACAGAACGGAACACTACTCAGTTGTGTGCCAACTTCACAATTGTTGCTACATTTGAGCCCATTGCTGTTGCCACTGTGTCAGTCCATCTTGTTGGAAGTCTTCCTCTTAGATGATTAAAAATACCATGATTTGGATCAGATACACTTTAGTTTTCAAAATGATATCTTTGTTTTAAAACACTTTAAAGATTGTTTATCATAGCAGATTTTCCCAATACAATATGCCACTTGATTTCTTGACTATTGCTGCCCTGATCATTGATTAAAGATCCAAGTATAATGAAATCCTTCACAACTTTACATTTTTCTGTGTAAATCATTATGTTATTATTGGTCCGGCTGTGAGGATTTTTGTTTCCTTTATGTTGAAGTACAATTTGTACTAAAGACTGTAGTCTTTGAACTTTATCAGTAAGTGTTTTAAGTCCTCTTTACTTTCAATAGACAAGGCTGTGTCATCTATATATTGTCCATTGCTCATGAATCTTCTTCCAGTCCTGATACATGTTCTTCTTCATGTTTTCTAGTTTCAGTGATAATTTACCCAGCAGACACACTGAGTAATTTTGGTGAAAGGCTCCAACCCTAATGCTAACTCTCCTGATTTTGCCCCCATGCAGTATCCCTTGGTTCTGTTCAAACCCATGCCTTAGGTCCATATACAAGTATCCAATGAGAATACTTAAGTGTTTTGCAATTGCTATTCTTTGCTACGTCATCCATGATTTGTTTGGATCAATATATAACGAGACATGGAGGTGCTAAATCAATAATTTCATCAAAACTGACTCAGAACTGATACAGATGTGAGCAGAAAATCCCAAACAGTTGTTAAATCTGTATTTCCATATTCAAGAAGTTACATGAAAACATGAAGATATAAAATAATGCAATCAAACTTCTAAAGATGAAATTAAAAATGCAAGAGATATAAAATTTCCTGGATGAGATCAACAGTAGATTAGACTTTTTAGGGGAAAAACCAATTCATTCTTATGAGGATAAAGAAATAGATGTTATACAAAATGAAACAGAAAAATGAATGTAAAATAATGAACAGAGCATGACTGAACAATAGGACAACTTTGAGTAGCCCAGGCAATGAGTAATCCTAATCCCCAAGGAACAAATGGTAGTGGTGGTTATGTGCCCGCGAGTTGGTCCCCACTCATAGAGAACTTGTAAAGGTTTTCCAGACTCAATCTCTATAGGAGCAAATGGAAAGCTTCATCTTTCCCCTATGGGGAGGTTGGTAGATTCAAACTATGAATGTTGTGATTAGCACTCCAGATTGTAATCACTACACTAGGAGGGCCCCTTTTAAATCCTTGTTGTTAAATGCCATTGTGTCAGTTCCAATGTATATTAGCCATGTACAGAGTTTCTGAGTTTTTTATTGCCTATTTGCAGCAGCAGAATCCCTCACCTTAATCCTACAGAGCAGCTGGGGGGCTTGAAATGCTGACTTTGTATTTGCAGTCCAGCACTTATAGTATAGAACCATCAGACTTCCCTAGTAAATGATAGGAGACAGAAAAAGTATTTGATATAGACATTTTTCTGAATATAGTGGGAGCTATAAACCCTCATATCCAAAGAGGCTAAACAACAACCAAGCACAAAAGACTTAACAAGACTCATGCTATTGAGTCGCTTCTGACTCACAGCAAGCCAGTATAGGGTTTCTGAGGTTGCAGATCTTTGCTATTCAATTTTACACACCTACCGCTAAAGGCAGTAATGATGGTATTGAAGAACTCCATCAACTTCTTCAGTCCAAAATCGATCAACATGTGATCACGATGGATTGATAATGATTGATGATTGGACTGTGAAAGTTGGAAATAAAGAGAAAAAGATCAGTAGTTGGAATACATGACCTAGCTGATAGAAATTGTGTAAGAGATTACATGATGGAATTTTGCAAGATCAATGGATTATTAATTTCTAAAACCTTTTAAAAACAACTTAAGAGACAACTATACACATGGACCTCAACAGATGGGATACACAGAAATCAAATTGACTGCATCTGTGGTAAAACATGGTAGAAAAGCTCCATATCATCAGCAAAAACAAAGCCAGGGGCCAACTGTGGAAAAGATCATCAATTTCTCATATGCAAGGTCTAGCTGAAGATGAAAAAAATTAATACAAGTCCACAAGAGCCAAATATGAGCTTGAATACATCCCATCTGAATTTAGAGATCATCTTGAGAAATATTTGTTGCTTAAACATTAACGACTGAAGATCAGAATAGTTGTGAGATGAAATTAGGAAAATCATACAGAA
>NW_006408680.1:3989830-3991320 GCF_000296735.1 Chrysochloris asiatica | reverse complement strand
GTTTCAACTCACAGTGATCCTATGTATTCCAGAATGAAACACTGCCCAGTCCTGAGTCATTCTCACAATAGTTGTTATGCTTGATCCCATTTGGCAGCCACTGTGTCAATCCAGCTCATTGAGGCTCTTCCTCTATTTTGCTGACCGTCTCACAAACATGATGTTCTTCTCAAGGGACTGGTCCATCCTGATGTCATGGTAAAGGACATCCTAAAGTCTGCTTCTCAAGTCCAATCCAAGGGAACTCATATTTTGCCTTGTTTGCTTATATTCCCAGTTCCTAAATGGTGGCTACCATACAGTGGTTAGTTTGTTGTTGCTGTAAGTTGCCACTGAGTCAATCATGACTCCAGGTGACTCTATCTATGCACACTAGAGGACAATGATGTCCAATTCCGTGCCATCCTCATGATGGATTGCAGATCAGACAGCTGTGAGCCATAGAGTGTTTATTGGCTGGATTTTGGAAATAAATAACCAGTTCTTTCTTTCTAATACAACTTAGTATGGAAGTTCCATTGATACCTGTTCAGCATCATAGCAACAGGCATAGCATCTATTTATGAGATGCATTGGACAGGAATTGAACCCCGATCTTCTGCATGGAAAGCAAGAAGTCTACCACTGAATCTCCTCTGTCCCCAGCACAATATTTAATAAGTACTGATGAGGTGGGTGAAGAGCAAGTGGATGATCTGACAACTGGAAAACTTACAATCTGATTATGTGTGCTTACGTGTTCTTCGATCATAACATTTTGACATTATGGTGTTATGTCATCTCTATTAGCAAGCAGTGAAAACTTACACATTCCAATACCTTAGGCCAATCGCACGTTTTCACAGTGAGCCTTAATTTTCAGAACCCAAATGTTTAACTCCAACTGAATTAATGTGTGAATATGCTGAAATCAATTTATTTCACTTTTTTTTAAAATGTTTTATTGTGAATTGTGTGATAGTCTACATGGGAGAACATCAGCTTTACATTCATTCCATCATCCATCATTTCGTTGGCATAGTTATCATCCTGTCCACGCATCCTCACCCAATCAAGGGGTGTACCCTGTAAACCTGCACCCCCCGCCACCACAGTCCTCAGCCCCTTTCCATCTCCTGATCCCGAGCCCCCAGCCCCACCATCTCTTGATGTTGTCTTCTCTGCCTCCATCTCAGACTTCACTGCTTCTCTGGGTAGGATTCCGCTCTTTGCTCTTCTCCATTGATGGTCCCAGTGTCCTCTGCTCCCCTCTTTGTTACAAAATGTCCATCTTTAGATTTCCAACCCTCACAATCAGTCCTGATAACAATTATTCACCATTGTATCACAAAAGACCAAGCTATATTTCGTCAGCCTTTCCTGGACAGGCTGGACACCACTCACTGGAGACTCTACCTTCGTCCATGCTCTCTGGATCTAGGTTCCCTCTTGAAAGCTTGTAAGCCAGTCACTTCTTGCCTTTGTATCCCTCCCCCCATTTTGGGTAGCCA
>NW_006408680.1:3974924-3976622 GCF_000296735.1 Chrysochloris asiatica | reverse complement strand
GAAGTCTTATTTCACTTTTTAAACAATAAAATTAAGTAGATTTTCCCCATCAAATCATGAGGTTGTGCATTTGTGAAGAAAGTAACAACAATAAAATTCCTTTTCTTTATTTGGAATGGAAGGTTTCACTTTAATAATTCCTCTAGCATTTTATAAACTGCTTGTATTTATGTAGTAATGAAAAAATATATATCCACACATATTTCACTGCAGGGGAAATAAATGAAGCCCAACCCGGAAAGGCTTGTCTTTAATCATGAAATGTGCAACATTTGGATGGTGTGAATTAGCCATTTGTCTCACTAATGTAAAGCCTCAGGAGTGCTTGGGGCTCAGCAGACAAATCCACAGGGTTGTGAATGTGGCCTCCAAGGACCCAGGCATGAGTCAAGTGTGCAGACAAAAAGATCCCAGCATGTCGATCCCAGATCATATTTCAATCAGAGAGCTCCTAAGTTACACAATTCTCTTTATACCAAAAAGCCCTTGTGAATATATGCGTCAGAAACACTACATATTTTCAGCTATAAGACACGAAATAGGAGACCCTGAGCTCTCATTGTCTTGTGATTCATCTTCAAGTGAAGTCACTTTTCCTGGATCCAGACTTTTGTGTAGTTTTAAGAATGTTCTATGTCTGTGAATTTCTTTGAATTAAATAGTATTGTCTAAACAGACAGGAGAAAAAAAAAAAAATTAAAAACATCCAATGTTGTAATCAGAAAGGCAAACCATGTAACATACTTCAGGGATTCTTTCTATCATAAATGTGGCCACTTTGATGAATTCACTCCATCTATTATTAGTGTAAAGTATTCATAACAGCAGGTCAGTTCCATATAAATATCTTTAATGGTTAAGAGAGTCTCACTAAAGAGGCAGCAATAGCATTAATCTTTTCAGCTGTGCATTACCTTGTGCTAGTTTACCAGTTTAATCCTGTGGGCCTTTAAAAACAATCAACTTCCCATGAAATACAGGAGTATTTGGGGACCTATCTAACCAGATTTACTATGTCCTCATCATTCAGCTGGTTTAGTTTGGGGATAACAACTAATACTGCTCAATTGAAACCTCTCTCTAATGTGGCTTTTTTGTAAGTACTTTTATATTTCCCATCTGTTTGTTGTTCTTACATTTCACAATAATACCACTATGAGCACTGCCATTCGTTTTCATAAAAATAGAGTAGTAAGAGTAGAATTGTTTACAGAGGTCAAAGGTGGATTTTAAACACAAAAAGAGAAATAAGACGCGGCTGATTTTACTTTCTCCAGGAATCTTGATATGGTAAATGTAAGATGAGCCTTAAAGCTTGACCAAAGAAATGTTGAAATTATAATAAAGGAAATGTTTCTATTAAAAAAATACGTGAGAATAAAATCAAACATATGGGAGATACATTTTCTGATATTGAAATCAAAGTTACTTTCCTAACACATGCCAATGAACAATACAAAGGTCAAAATAGACAAGAGATTTGCTTTTCTATGAATTTAAGTTTAAATATATCAAAATAATAATGAACCTTACTCTGTAAAATTACAAATAAAAACAAACAAACAAACAAATATCACTGTTACGGGCAATAAACTGTTGTAAAAAGAGCCCGAATAAGTAGACCAGAAAAATACTAAAGTTTAATAGAAAAATAATTAAACATGGCTATTAGAGAGGGATCTGTACATGAACCAAGAA
>NW_006408680.1:3971916-3972983 GCF_000296735.1 Chrysochloris asiatica | reverse complement strand
AATCCTACAATCATAGGGTTTACTATGCCGAGAATGACAAATTGAAGAGAAGTGGCGTCACATTCATCGTCAAAAAGAACATATCAAGTTCTATCATGCAGTACAATGCTGTAAGTGATCAGATAACATCCATGTGCCTGCAGGGAAGACCACTTAATAGCATATTATTCAAATTTATGCACCAACTAGTAAAGTCAGTGATGATGAAATTGAAGAAATTTACCAATTTCTTTAGTCTGAAATTCATCAAATGTGCAAACAAGATGTATTGATAATTACAGACAATTGGATGCAAAGCTTGGAAACAAAGAGGCATCAGTAGTTGGAAAATATGGCCTTGGTGAGAGAAATGATGCTGGAGAAATCATGATAGAGTTCTGCAAGACCAATGATTTCTTCATTTAAAATATGTTTTTTAGAACAACATAAAAGATGATTGTACACATGGACTTTACCAGATGGAATACTCAGAAATCAAATTGATTACATCCGTGGAAAGAGAAGGTAAAACTCCATATCATCAGCCAAAACAAAGCCAGAGGCAGATTGTGGAACAAACCATCAATTGCTCATATGCAAATTCAGACTGAACCTGAATAGAATGAAAACAAGTCCACAAGAGCCAAAAAATATCCCACCTGAATTTAGAGATCATCTGAAGAACAAACTTGATACATTAGAGACTAAAGACCAAAGAACAGAAGAGTTGTGGAATGATATCAAGAACCTCATACAGGAAGAAAGCTAAAGGTCATTGAGAAGACATGAGAGAAGGAAAAGACAAAAATGGATGTCAGAAGAGACTGAAACTTGCTCTTCAGTATAGAGATAGTAAAGCAAATGGTAGAAGTGAGGCTGTATAAGAGATGAGCAGAAAATTTCAAACATCAGCTCGGGAAGACAAAGTCAAATATTATAACAAAATGTGCAAAGACCTAGAGTTAGAAAATCAAAAGAGAAGAACATTCTCAGCATTTCTCAAGCTAAAGGAACTGAAGTAAATTTAAGCCTTGACTTTCGTTATTGAAGGATTCTCTGGGCAAATTACTAAATGATACAGAAAGCAT
>NW_006408680.1:3969580-3970790 GCF_000296735.1 Chrysochloris asiatica | reverse complement strand
AGTATGACTATTAAGTTAAGAGATATTTCATTAATATCACATTACTGAAATACTTTGAAACATGAAGGAGTTGAGATTGATCTACAGTTACATATTTATGTATACCATTAATTATGTAATTAACTTAAAGAAATTGCCCCTCACATGAAAACTTTGATTGTAAACAAAAAATTCTACCTTTCTTATTTATTTCCAAGTTTAGTAAAAATATTTTATAAATGTTTTGCATTACAAAAATAAGTTAAAGTATACACAGCATATTAAAATGATTTCATATCTACGCATTGTTGTTATGTGCTGTGGAGTTGGTTCCGACTCACAGCGACCCTATACAGGGTTTCCAAGGCTGTAAATCTTCAAGGGAGCAGAAAACCTTAGACTTACACTAAAGTATGTTAAAATAATTTCATATCCTTAATTTATTGTATTACTTATTCCTATGGTGATTATGCACCGTGGAGTTGTCTCTGTCTCATATTGACCCTGCATAGGGTTTCTGAGGCTGTAAATCTTTATGGAAGCAAAAAGCCTCATTTTTCTCCCACAGAACTGTTCATAGTTTTGAACTGCCAACCTTGAGATGAGCAGCCTAACTCATAACCACTATGCTACCAGAGCGCCTCACTTACTCCTATGTGTGATGGTTAATGCTATGTGTTAACGTGGTGGGGCCACGATTCTCAGTGGTGAGTTATGATGTAGTCACTTTCTATTTTGTGATTGCTGTGAGCAGCCCATCACTTGCCTACCTCCAGCATGCAAATGAATGTCTGGCAAAGCTTGTTCAACAAGCCCTGCACTCTTCTCATTGCCAGGCCACCGACTGTGGGATGCAAGTCTGTGGAAGTCTCCAGACTGCTCCTGGGTCTGCAGATGGACACTTGTTTTGGGACCCTCTGCCCTCTCATGAGTCAGGAGAGACCTCCCGCCCATGGATTTGGGACTTGCCAGCCCCGACAATTGAGTCACCCATTTCCTTGAAGTACCCATCTCTATATTTTTACAGTCAAAGGAAAGTCAAAATGTTTTGCTAGAAAACCATAGAAACCTTTATTAAACAAGAATATCAAAATGTGAAGCTATTACTTTTTGGCTATCCTCCATCGAAGTCTATACATTTTGGAAGGTGGTGTTTCCATACCTTCAACAATTTCCCTATACACCCTTCACTCTGCGATTTACAACAGATGACAACATCAGTATGGACACC
>NW_006408680.1:3968487-3969230 GCF_000296735.1 Chrysochloris asiatica | reverse complement strand
AACTAGTTAAGACAAGTGGATTACTGAGAGCACTTTCCTACAGTGGTCCATGAATTGCAGAGACATGTCTAAACACATTTTGTTTGGAATAAACCCATACATGGAAGAGCCGGAATGCTAATAATTTTGCCTCATAAATGAATGCTCTGGCAGAATGAATCCCCCCTAGTCCTGCACTCATTATCTGATCTCCAGTTCTTGGGACACACGTCTGCTCAAGTCCAGCTCTGAGTCCTGATTGTGTACCCACCAGTCCCTGCTACCTCATGTTATTTTTGTTTAGTGACATCAAGCACATTACAACTCATAGCTCTCCTGTGTAAGGGTTCTGAGGCTATAAATCTTTGTGGGAGCAGAAAGCCTCAATTTTCTCCATACATCATTTTTCTGATTAAGCAGAAATATCTTTGCCTCCAGACCTACGGATTTGAGACTTATCAGTTCGCGCAATTGCATTAGCCATTTCCTTTAAGTAAATCTCTACATCTATCTTCCTATCTATTATTTATCTATAATCTCTTTTCTTATCTATCCTTCTTGTCTATCCGTTTGTTTATCTAATTACCTATCTATCTACATATATTCATTGATTTGCTCTTCTAAAGAACTCAAAGGCTTTCGATTGTGTGGATCATGACAAGCTGTGGACAACATTGCAAAGTAAGAGTATTCCAGGACACTTTATTGTGCTCATGTTGTTGTTGTTGTTAAGTGCCGTGGAGTCGGTTCAGACTCATAGCGAC
>NW_006408680.1:3957927-3967092 GCF_000296735.1 Chrysochloris asiatica | reverse complement strand
GTTTGATGGTGAATAAGGAAGACCCTAGAAGAATTGATGCATTTGAGCTATGGTGTTGGAAAAGAAGATTAAAAATACCATGGACTGCTAAAAGAATAAGCCAGTCTGTGTTGGAAGATGTACGACCAGTATGCTCCTTGGAAGCCAGCATGGCCAGATTTCGTTCTCATACTTCAGCTATATTATCAGGAGGGACCAGTCCCTGGAGAAGGATATCATGTCTTGTAAAGTGGAGGGGAGGGCTGAAGAAAAAGAGGAAGAGCAACAATCACATGGATTGGCACAGTGGCCGCAGCTATGGGCTCAAAGATATCAATGATTGTGAGGGTGGTTCAGGACCAGGCAGTGTTTCATTGTCTTGTGCATAAGGTCACTATGAGTCGGTATCAAATCAGATACATCTAATAACAACAATCCATCTGCCATGGATAGCTGGGACTCCACAAGATGAACACAGGACTGTGAACAACAAGGTTGGTGGTTCAAGCCCACCAGTCACTCAATAGGAAAAAGATGAAGCTTTCAACTTCCACAAAAATTAAAAAGTAAAACTAAACAAAACCTTGAATCCCTATACAGAATTGCTGTGAATCAGAACCAACCTCATGGCACTTAGCAACAGCAATAGTGATAATAACCCGTCTGTCAGTTCGTTGTCCCGTGGAAGCTCGTGTGGAGCTATGGAGCTGGATGCTATGACATTATTTCAAGTGTTATTCAGGTCATCTATGTCAAACAAATTTCAGTGGAACTTCAGGCTAAGACTGACTAGGAGGCAAGGCTTGTCAATCTACCTCTCAATATTAGCCAATGAAATCCTGTGGCTCACAGCAGAATGTCGTCTGATAGAGTGCTGGAAGATCCGATAGGTCGGAAGGCACTCAAAATACCCCGTGGAGGCAGCAGCGCACTGGAACATACCAATGATCATGAACATGGAATAGGATCAAGCAATCCATTGTCCTGTTTTACATATGGTCACTATGAGAAGGAGCTGACTTGATGGCCACTAGCAATCACAACGTCATTTAAGGCCAGACCTCATAATTACTGCCACGTTATTACTGCTCCTGACAAGTCCTTCTGCCGTCTTCTAGAACATCTTGCCTTATTCAAAGTTTGTGATCTTAGCTTGCATGCCCAATAAAACTAAGTGTGTGTCTTCATTATATGAGAAAAATATATAAATAATAGAATAGAACCTATATTTAATTATAATATCCTACTTTTAAGATCCAATAATGATTTAAACTATTCTGTGCAATTTAATTTTCTTTTATGTTTACCTTCTTTAGTTTTGCATTTACTGTTCTGAGTGTAATTATGAGTCCTTGGCTTGAGGCAATCTCAGCTGGTCCCAATTTCTGTCACATAATCATAAACATTTTCAAGATCAAATGATCATAACTTAGCCAGTAGAAATTTTCTCACTTGGCTCCTTTTTCTCCTTTTGATATTCTTTCCAGCATCCTTGGAAATCCTCTTGTGTTCTTCATAGGATAGTAAGTTTGAGAATCATCCTTTTGTTTTCCTGTCCAAGATGCAGAATTAACTATTTCAAGTACTCAACTTCTAGCTGATAGTTGAAAGTTTGAACTCATCTATAAGCATCTTGGAGGAGAATTCTGGCAATTTGCTTCTGAAAGGTCACAGCCTGGATGACTCTCTGAAGCAGAGGGCTCCTCTGCACGCATGGAGGCACCATACAAGGAGTCAGCTGAATGGCAACCAGCAACCACCATGGCTCCACCTTTCTAAAGGTCCTGGTTTCCATGAGACAGGGACCAGGCACAGGGCTGCTGCTATGGCTGTGATTCTGTACACAGACCTGTAGACATGCACATAGGAAATGCTTCCCGTTTCATTGATAACAGGATCTACCTGATTTGACTTTCTTTTCTTTTGTTTTGAAAAACTGTATCTTCATTGGTATATAATGCACATAAAATATGACTCCTCCTTTTACAGTGTACAAACTAGTGGGTTTTCATATGTTCACAAAGTTATACAACCATTGTTGCTGTTAAGAGCCATCAAGTGGGTTCTGACTCCTAGCGATCCTGTATAGGGTTTCTGAGGAGCACCCCATGAATTAGAACTGCCATCCTTGTGATTCAAACCAACTTTGTGATCCACTGCATTATCCTGCAGGACTCAACAACAATTACTGTTACCTAATTTCAGATATTTTCATCACTCCCTTAAAAAATTCTGTACCCATTAACACTCCCCATTCCTCTAATCCTAGATAATATTTAATATTTTACAATATAAATGTTCTGCCTTTATGGATTTGCCTCTTCATAGTATTTCATGTATGAGGAATTATACAATATGTGGCCTATCATAACTGGTTTCTTTTGCAACAATTTTAAGATTCATCTATGTTACAGCATTTAACAGAAATTCAGTTTTGTTGCTTAATAAGACTGCATTTTATGTATATATTACTTTTATTTATCCATTAAGTTGATTAGCTTTTGGGTTGTTAACACTGTTTGGGTGCATAGAGTGTCACTTGGAAGTGCATCTGACCAAAACGTTTTTGATTATTTTATATGCATGCAAAAGCTGGACAATGGAAAATACAAGAGAAGAGTTCATGTATATGAATTGTGGTATTGGTGAAGTACCTTAAATATACTATGAACTATCAAAAGACCGAACAAATTTGGTCTTTTTTGCAAGTGGTACGGCTAGATGTTCTTCAGAAATAAAAAGGGTTAAAGGAGATTTCTATGGTGTTCATAAGGTTTTCAGTAACTAAATATCCAGAAGTAGTTTGTCACTGTTTCCTCCTAGTCTGTCTTCATCTGGAAGCTCACCTGAAACCTGTCCACTATGGGTGACCCTGCTGGTATTTAAAATACCGGGGGCATAGATTCCAGAATCATAGCAACTCACAAACCAACACAGTACGACAAATGAGTGGTGGAACCAACTTGATGGCACCTATTAACAAAGTAAATTTGGTTAAAGGAGAATGGTTAAAAGAATGGTTAAATGTGACCCAATGGAATGTGGAAATCATTAGACAATCTCTTTGATATCCCATGCGACTGAAGTTTTACTAAAAGTAATACAGAAATGGCTGCAAGCATACATTGACAGAGAACTTCCAGAGGTTCAAGCCGGATTCAGAAGAGGCCATGGAATGAGGGATATCATTGCTGATGTCCAATGGATCTTGGCTGAAAGCAGAGAATATCAGAAAGATGTTTATCTGCGCTTTATTGACTATGCAAAGGCTTTTGATTGTGTGGATCATGACAAGCTATGGACAACATTGCAAAATAGGAGTATTCCGGAACACTTTATTGTGCTCATGAGGAATCTGTACATGGATCATGAGGCAGTTGTTCGAACAAATATGGGAACATGGAATGGTTTAAAATTAAGAAAGGTGTGTGACAGGGTTGGATTCTTTCACCATACGTACTCAACCTGTATGCTGAGCAAATAATCCAAGAAGCTGGGTTCTATGAAGAAAAATGTGACATCAGGATTGGAGGAAGACTCATTAACAATCTACGATATGCAGATGATACAACCTTGCTTGCTGAAAGTGAAGAAGACTTAAAATATTTACTGATGAAGATCAAAGAGCACAGCCTTTGGTATGGATTGCATCTCAATATAAAGAAAACAAAAATCCTCACCATTGGACCAATAAATAGTATTCTTATCAATGGAGAAAAGATTGACGTTGTCAAGGACTTCGTTCTTCTTGGATCAACTATCAACACTTGTGGAAGCAGCAGTCAAGAAATCAAACGATGTATTGCACTCGGCAAATCTGCTGCACAAGAACTTTTTAAAGTGTTGAAGAGCAAAGATGTCAGCTTGAGGACTAAGGTGCCCTTGACCCAAAAGAGAGACTTAGAACAGATAATATAAGTGGTCTTGACCAGTTGTCATAGTGTACCCATGAATGTGCAAGACTCAGAAAAGTTATCACGTGCCAAAAACAAGACAAATACTTTTCTGATAAGGAAAAAGACCTGGGAGAGAGAGGGCAACCCAATCCCCAGCCTCCTTTAGGGAACTATTCTTTACTTAAGCAGCTCAGGAAGGAAACACAGAGATTGACTATTCCCACAACAGTAACAGTGGCCTCATAGATCACATTGGGAAGTGTTCCTTCCACTTCTAGTTTTTGGAAATTTGTGAAGGATTAATGGTGAGTTTCTTATAAGTGTTTTGTAGAATTCACCAGTGGAACCATCTGACCCATGAAGCATGTCCTACCAGGACCTGAGCAGGTTTCAGCAGACTACTCTAGGTTGTGTTTGGATGAGTAATGACACAGTGTGAGTTATATTCATATTCGTTCTCCTCACAATTAACTCTCCCAGACATAAATCCATTGTTTTCCCCTTGACTTCGGGTGATTTCTAATAAGGGTTTTCCTTAGGTCTGTACTGTAGGGTTCACCTCTAATTGCTAAAAGTTTTCAAAATCAGGTATCAGATCTCTCTACATCCAATTTGTCTACTTTAGAGTTCTTGGAGGAATTTGAAGTCAAATCCAAGTATCGAGAAGCCATCATATGATGCTAATGTGCTGGTCTACAAGGTCAGCAGTTCAAGCTCATCAGATGCTTCTCAGAAACCCTATACAGGGTTGCAATGAGTTGGAATTCACTAGATGACAGTTAACAAGAACAACAACCTAAGATCCATGCCCCTTGGTTATGTGTTTATATTTGCTTCTGAAAACTAGACATTGCCTTTATTGAGATCTCCTTGCCATGGCTATGTTAGCAGGTAGAGCTAGGCACCCTGTGAACTAGTGTGTCTCTGTGTCTTGGTTCACATGCATTACCCTCCAGGCAGTACCTTGACCAGTTGCCCAGGGTAGGAGAGTGGAGATGGTACAGTGAACTTGCCAATTAACCCAAGGAAGACTCATGAACTCGAGTGAGTCCCTGAACTCCTCTGAACTCTGACTTCCAAGTGTGTAGATCAAGACAACTGGACAAGAAGGATCCTTGGTTTTCAAATATCAAATTTTGAGCAAAAGTGTATGTGGAACTTGGATACAGGTACTCGGATACTTGGTTCTGGGATGGGGCACTAGCACTATACATATTCATTCCACCTTGAGAAATAAGGTCAGTGGGGGAGAAATCCTGCCAGATCCAGTCTGACTCTTCTCCACCCAGACTTACCAAACTATAGTTTTTGACCCCTACCCTGATGGTGCACTGGTTAAACACCCAGCTGCTAACCAAAGATTGGTGGTTGGATCCTACCAGTTCTAGGAGAAAGATGTGACAGCCTGTGTCCATAAGGATTGCAGCCTTGGAAACCCTACAATGTAGTTCTATCCTGTTCTATAGGGTTGCTATGAATTAAGATGGGTCTCAACAGGGTAGTTTTTGCTGTTGAGCAGTGCCACAGGTGTACATGGGGGCAGCTCAGGCACTATGGGTAGACCAGCACTGAGGGAATAACTCAATCATTCCAGGAATGCATAGTGCTGTCCTCATGAAACGATGTAGGTGACAGTGTCTTCACTCTGTGCTCTCCCTGTTCCTCAGTCTTATAATCCAGATGTGAAAGTCTTTCTTGCTATTATTGTCATATGCTGTTGAGTTGGTTCTGAATCATAGATTATAAGGTTTCTGAGAGCATCTAATGGGTTTGGGCTGCTGACTTTGATTTTACCAATCCAGTGCTATCCTAGGATTCTGTAAACAGCCAATGTCTTACCTATACATACATTTCCTGCCTAACCTCACCCAGGTCAATCTCTGGGGCTTGCCAAAAAAAAAAAAAAAAAAACCACAAACCACAACAACAACAACCACAACAACAACAGTGAAGTAGGAAGCTAACTTCAGAATCACTGTTAGAAACAGACAGATAGACTGGTGAGTCCAGCAAACTCGGCAAAGCCCGGTTCTCCCTGGTCAGAGACGATTAACCCAGACCCTGTTGTGCTGAATAATAGTAACATGATGAACCAGGACACCTAAGGCAATATGCCTGTGTTTATGGGAGACATTAACTCAAACATGAAAACAGGACACTGGTAGAGATGCGTTGATATATGACAGGCTTGGAGGACTTGGAGTGGGGTGGAGAGATGGTGGAAATCTTCAAAGGCCCACACTCCTTAGGACTAGATCTCCTCCTATGTCTACTTCAGCTTCAAAATGTTAGGATTCCAAATCAAAATACAGAAATAGCAAGAGGCTGCATCAGGAATAGTGGCAGAAACATTTCACCAACAAACTGCATACAACAAGATTGATCTCCTTTTCCTTTTAACAGCTGTAAAATTCTAACAATCGTTTCTAGTGCCCGTAAGCTATGTCATTTTCTTGGTTATGTAGTAAATTCTTTAAGGGTGAGAATTATGTCCCAGTTAGTGCACATTTTCTTCAGTGAAAATGAACATACCTTTGTGAGCATGCGTTAAATGTTCTTCTGCTCCCTGCCTGTCCTTCACTCATGAATAAATGAACAGGCATGGATAGCTTCCTTCCTCTAAACTTCCCCTCCTGCACTCACACAGTCCCATCCTCTCTGCATATTCAACTCAGGAATTCAAGCATTTTCCCCACCTGGATCAATCATTTATTTTCATCCTTCAGAAAATGCTGATGAGTTTTTACTGCCAGTTGCACCCTCCTGCCTCTTACACCACCCTCACGAAACACTAGATCTCTGGTCCTGGCTCCATATCCCAAATTAGGCCTCCTCCCCTCCTGTTCCAGAAATAGAACTGCAGAAAATAAGGGCCTTGCCTATCGTGTGAGTTATGAGACATTCTTCTGGACTAGTCGGTGCATTGTGCCTTTTCCTTCACTAGCTCATAGAAACCCGTCACCTTCTCCTTTCCACAGTAGAAAGAAAATACCATGACAGGAAGAGAAACCTGTTTCTGTATTGTTACTATGCACTCAGCCTGTCCCTGTAAAGAATTCCCCTCCAGTTGAAAAACCAACAGGCAGCTCACAGGACAAATGACCCACAACTGCCAATGCACAACTCTGTTCTCTGAGTGAACGTAAGACCAGTGTTTGATTTGTACAATACTAAAATTGAATAGCAGGCAGAATATTCTCTGTATGCTTTGAACTAACAGAGAAGAATCCACTAATTTTTAATGAAAGAGAAATATCTACATCATGGTAACAAATTTTGCTTTGCCTCATACTCTTTCAATTTCTTCAGTCTCTGAGGTGCTATTTGGATGGACACATATTAACATCTTGGAAGTATTCCAGCCATAATATCAAAACAAAGAAAAAGGAATGGGAAAAAAAGGATAGCAAGCCATATTACACTAGAATTATTAACAAATAAGGAATCACCGAGTGTTGTTAGCAGTTAACACACTCGGCTGCTAAACAAAAAATTGGAGACCCGAATCTATCCATCCATGTCTTGGAAGAAAAGCGCAATGATCCCCTTCAGAACCATAAGCAATTCTAGTCTGACATAACCACCGTGAGGGAGAATTGACTCTCGGACAACTCCTTACTAATAGCCATACTGCAGTTCATCCTGTTAACCACAACACTGTCTCCATGAAATGAGGTCTAGGTGGTTGTTGGCATTACGTTCCATCAAGTTGGTCCAGGCTCATAGTGACCCTACGCACAACAGAATGAAGTAGTGTCCAGTCTTGTGCCATCCTCACAATTGCTGTTACATTTGAGCCATTATTGTTGCTAATACATCTCTTTGTGGGTCTTCCTCTTAGCCGCCGATCCTTCACTGTACCAAGCATGCTGTCCTTTTCCAGGGACTGGTCCCGCCTTATAACATGTTCAAAATATGAGAAATGATGTGTTGCCATTCTTGCCTCCAAAGAACGTTCTGGCTGTACTTCTTCCTACATGGATTTGTTTGTTCCTCTGGTAGTCCATGATATTTTTAATATTCTTCTCCAACACCATATTTCAAATGTATCAATTCTTCCATGGTTATTCATTGTCCAACTTTCACCTGCATATGAGGTGACTGAAATACCATGTCTTGAGTCAGGCGGTGCATCTTAGTACTCAAACTGATATCTTTATGCTTGAACACTTTAAAGAAGTCATGTTCAGCAGATTTGCCTAATGCAATATGTTGACTGATTTTTCCATGAGTGTTGATGGTGGATCCAAGCAAAATGAAGTCTTTAGCAACTTCAATCTTTTGTCCATTTATCATGATGTTATTTACTGGTCCAGTTGTGAGGATTTTTGTTTTCTTTATACTGAGATCCAATTCAGTAAGTATTTTAAGTCCTCTTTACCTCCAGCATGCAAGGTTGTGTCATCTGCATATTGCAGGTTGTTAACGAGTCTTCCTCCAATCCTGATGTCATGATCTGCTTCATATTACCTGGTTTCTCATATTACTTGTTCAGCATAAAGATTGAATAAGTATGGTGATATGATACAACCCTGGTACACACCCCCAATATCCTCTTCTTCTGCTTTAAAAGCTGCCTATTGGTCTACAAGTTCCTCATTAACACAAACAAGAGCTCTGGAAAATGCATTATTCGCAATGTTATTTATTCATAGCTTGTCATGACCCACATCTTTGAAATGCTCTGTGGTATTCTTTACTTGCAGCCAAGATCAATCTATGGCCATCAATGATATCCCTCATTCCATGTCTTTTTCTGAATCCAACTTGAATTTCTGGCAGTTCCCTGTCAATATACTGTTGCAACCATTTTTGGAATATCTTCAGTGAAAATTTACTTGAATGTGATATTAATAATAGTATTAGAAATTTCCCACATTCTGTTGGCTTACCTCTTTTGAAAATGCTTATGAGTAAGGATTGTATCGAATAGATTGACCAGGGAGCTGTGTTCCAAATGTCTTGGCAGAGACTAGTGAGCACCTCCACTGTGACATCAATTTGTTGAAAGATCAATTAACATTCTTTCAATTCATGGGGGCTTGCTTTTCACCAATGCCTTTAATGAATCATGGACTTCTTCCCTCATTACCATCTGTTCTTGATCATAAGTTACAACATCAACCATTTCTTCTTGGTACAGTAGTTCTGTGTATACTTTCCATCTTTTTTGATGCTTTATGAATTACCCTATATTCTGCCCATGTTGTTGTTGTTGTTAGGTGCCGCTGAGTCGATACCGACCCATAGCGACCTTATGCACAGCAGAATGAAACACTGCCCGATCCTG
>NW_006408680.1:3946639-3953342 GCF_000296735.1 Chrysochloris asiatica | reverse complement strand
TAATTACTTTCTGGATTCTCCTGCAAATTCCCCAGCTATAAACCCTCCGAACCTCCAAACATACCTTTATATTTGTTACAGAGTTCCAACACCAACTCATGAGTCCTCTTGACCCGGTATTCCGTGTTGTTGTTGACCGAGCTCCTCACTACACAGCTACCTGATCCGCCATCTTCAAGGAAGGCCTGGTAGTGTAGTAGTTAAAACAAACAAACAAACAAACAAACAAACAAACAAAAAAACAAAAAAAAAAACCTGGTTGTGAACCTCGTGGTCAGCAGTTCAAATCCTCCAGGCCCTCCACGTGAGAGAGATGAGGATTTCCGCAACTTGCAGTTAAACAGCCTTGTGGCCCAGTATTCCGTGTTGTTGTTGGAGCTCTACACTACACGTCTCGCTGCTGCTGGAAGTTCTCGCTGCTGCTGGAAGTTCTCGCTATTTCCCAAAGATATAGTCAACTTGATTTCTGCTTATTCCATCTGATTACATACACGTGTATTTATGTTGTTGAAAAACAATATTGCAATAAGTTATTGTTCTTGCAAAGTTCTATCATAAGGTTTTTGACATCATTTTTATGACAAGGTCATATTTCCTAACTACTCATACTTCTTTGTTTCCAACTTTTTCATTCCAATCACCAGTAATTATCAATGCATCCTGATTGTATATTTGGATCAATTTTGAATTAAAGAATTTGGTTGTTGTTGTTGTCAGGTGCCATCGAGTCGGAACTGACTCATAGCGATCCCAGGCACAGCAGAATGAAACAATGTCCGATCCTGGGCCAACCTCACTACCACTGCCACACTTGACACCATCAATGCTGCCACCTGGCCAATCCATCTCATTGGGGGTTTTCCTCTTTTTCTCTGAGCCTCCATCTTACCAAGCATGATATCCTTCTCCAGTGACTGTTCCCTCCTGACAATATGTCCAAAGTATGAGAGACAAAGTTTAGCCATCTTGGCCTCAAAGGAGCACTCTGGTAGAATTCTTCAATTTCATCATCACCGGCTTTAGTAGTAGGCGTGTAAATTTGAATAATAGTGGTATTTAACTGGTCTTCCTGGTAAATATATGAATATTGTCCGATCATAGCATTGTACATAAAGATTAATCTTGAAATGCTCTTTGTGATGAGGAATGTGATGTGATTCTAGAAAAAGAAGGTCATGAAAATTTTTCTTCACCCACATCATTAAGTTCAGCTCTACTTTGAGAAGGCAGATTTTCCATATTCGTATTTTAATGCCTTCCAATGAAAGGGGATCATCTTTCATCATTAAATCAGAGAATGGTCAGCTACTTTCCTAACTTGTTCAGTGCTGTGCCATAGACAAGTTGTCTACATCTCCTTCTTCCTTGTCTGTCTTTGACTGGAAACTCTGCTGGAAACATGCGTTCCCCTTCTGGTATTGAAAATACTGGTGGCATGGCTTCAAATATTACAGCAACACACAAGCGTCCACAACACAACAATATAACAGTGTTGCAATGTATACGTTGTTGTTGTTAGGTGCTGTTGAAATGGATTGGACTCATAGCAACCTTAGGCACAATGGTAAAAACCACTGTCCATTCCTGGGAGAGCTTCACATTTTTTGTTAAATTTGAGCCCATTGTTGCTGTCACTGTATCAGTTCATCTCGTTGGGTATCTTCCTCTTTTTCACCAGCTCTCTATCCAGCATTATGTCCTTCTCCAGGGACTAGTCCTTCCTGACAACATGTCCAAAATTTGAGAGACAATGTTTCACCATCCTGGCTTCTAAGAAGCATTCTGGCTGTACTCCTCCCGACATAGATGGGTTTGTTCTTCAGGAAGTGCATGGTAATATTCTTCTCCAACACCGTAATTCAAATATTTCCTTAGTCATTGTACAACTTTCACATGAATATTGAAATTGAAAATTTCAATTGAAAATATCATGGATGGGTTAAGTGCGCCTTAGTCCTCACACTGATATTTTTGTTTTGGAACACTTTGATGAGGTTTTGTGCAGCAGAGTTGTCTAATGCAATACATCATTTGATTTCTTGGCTACTGTTTTCATAGATGCTAATTGTGGGTCCAAACAAAATTAAGTCCTTGTCAACTTCAATCTTTTCTCTATTTATCATGGTGTTATTTATTGGACCACTTGTGAGGCTTTTTGCTTTCTTCATATTAAGTGCAACCCATACTGAAGTTTTTGGCCTTTGATCTTCATGAATAAGCATTTTAAGTTAATTTTTCTTTCTGGAAGTAAGGTTGAATCATCTGTATATCATAGGTGGTTAATGAGTCTTCCTTCAATCCTGGTGCCACTTTTTTTCTTTTTTTCATATAATCCAGCTTTTCAGATTATTTGCTCAGAATACATACTAATAAGTATGATGAATGGATACACCCCTGACACACACCTGTTTTTTTTTATTTTAATGTATTCAGTATCCCTTTGTTCTGTTCTAATCACTGCCTATTGGTCTATGTACAGGTCTATGTACATAAGCACAATTAATTTTTCTGAAATGTGTAGGTATAAGATTAAATTTCTACTTATACACTTTCTTGTACTTAAATAACAGGAAAGAAGGAAATGACCAACATGGGTGTCAGAAGGGACTGAAATTTGCTTTCCAGTGTAAAGATGCTAAAGCAAATGGAAGACAAGGAAGCCAATGAGCTAAATACAAAATTTCAAAGGTCTGCTTGAAAAGACAAAGCCAAAGACTATAATGAAATGTGCAAAGATCTGGAGTTAGAAAGCCTAAAGAGAAGAACATGCTCATCATGACTCAAGCTCAGGGAGCCAAAGAAAATATTCAAGTCTGGACTTGCAATGTTGAAGGATTCTGTGGGCAAAATACTGAATGATGCAGAAAGCATCAAAAAACATGGAAAGAATACAGAGAGTGGGATTGTAAACTAGTACAGTCATTGTAAAACAGTGTGATGGTTTCACAAGTGAATAAGCCCCGAATTATGATATGACTCATCAATGACACTTCCAGGATTATCCCTAAAGTAACTGGAAGCAGGAAGCCAAACACAAATTTATTGACTAATGGTTTTGTTGTTCTTGTTACGTATTGTAGTGCCGATTCCAATTTATAGAAACCCCATGTATAAGAGAACAGAAACTTCTGGGTACCATACCATCCGCACAATTGCTGTCACTGTGCCAATCTATCAAATTGGGGGTCTCCCTTTCTTCGTTGCCACTCTGCTTTACCGAGCATGATATACTTATGTAGGAACTGGTTCCTCCTGATAACAAGTTTGAAGTATGAGAGACAAAGTCCGGCCATTTTGTCTTCTAAAGAACATTCTGGATATACTCCTTTAAACACAGATTTGCTTGTTCATCTGGGAGTCCATGGTACCTTTAATAGTCTTCTCCAGCACCATGACTCATAAGCAGCAGTTCTTCTACAGTCTTCCTTATTCATTGACAAACTTTCACTTGCATAGGAGGCTATTGAAAATACCATGGTGTAGGTAAGGTGCACTTTAGGCCTCACACTGACATCTTTGTTCTCGAACACTTTAAAAAGATCGCGCTCTGCATATTGCCAAATGCATTACATCGTTTGGTTTCTTGACGGTTGCTTTCATGACTGTTGATGGTGTATGCAAGCAAAATTAAATCTTTGACAACTTCAATCTTTTCTCCATTTATCATGATGTTATTTATTAATCCAGTTATGAGGATTTTTTCTCTCTTTACATTGAGGTACAACTCATAATGAAGACCATGGTCTTTGACCTTCATCAGGAAGTATTTAAGTCTACTCTTTCAGCAATCAGGTTTGTATCATCTGCATATAGCCAGTTTTAAATGAGCCTTACTCAAATCTTGATGCCATGTTGTTGTTTGTTTAATCTAGTTTCTCCAATTCTTTGCTCAGCATATAAATATTGCAATAATAAATATTGTGAAAGACTATAACCCTGGTGCACACCTTTCCTGATCTTAGACCACTCAGTGTCTCTTGTTCTGTCAGAACGACTGCCTCTTTCTCTATGGAGAGGTTCCTTCAGAGCAAACTTAAGTGTTCCAGAATACTCATTCTCTGCAATGTTGCCCATAGCTTGTCATGATAATGTAAATTGTTGAAAACTTTAGAAGAGTCAATAAAACACATTTGAACATCTTTATGGCATTCTCTGCTTTCAGCCAAGATCTAGCTGACATTAGCCATTGTACCCTTCGTTCCTCACCTGAATCGGACTGGAACATCTGGCAGTTCTCTGTCGATGTACTGTTGTAGCCATTTTTAATAATCTTGAGCAAAATTTTACTTGCATGTGATATTAATAATGATGTTTTCTGATGATTTTAGCATTCTGTTTGGTTACCTCTCTTTGGAATGGGCATAAACATGGATATCTTACACTTGGTTGTCAAAGTAGCTGCTTTGAAATTCTTAGCAAGTTTAGTGAGTGCCTCCAGTGCTGCATCAGTTTGTTGAAAGATTTCAATTTGTATTCCATCAGTTCCCAAAGGCTGATCCTTTGACAATGCCTTCAGTGCAGTTTGACTTCCTTGAGTATCATTGGCTCTTAATATTATACTATTTCTTGAAATGACTGAACATTGACCATTTCTCTTTGGTAGAATGACTCTGTGTACTCCTTCCATCTTCTTTTGATACTTTCTGCATCATTCAAAATTTAGCACAAAAAAAACCATCCCGCATTACAACCACATGCTTGAGCATTTTCCTAAAGTTCTTTCAGCTTGAGAAATGTTGAGCGTATTCTTCCCCTTTGGTTTTCTAACTCCAGGTCTTTACACATTCCATTATATATTTTATTTTGTCTTCTTGAGCTACCCTTTGAAATACTTGTTCAGCTTTTTTAACTCCTCATTTCTTCCATCTGCTTTATGATCTCTACTCTGGAAAGCAAGTTTCAGAGTCTCTTTTGTCATCCATTTTGATCTTTTTTTTCTTCCTTGTCTTCTTAATGCCCTTTTGCTTTCTTCCTGCATGACATTTCTTAATGTCATCTGAGGTCTTCTGGTCTTCTGTCATTATTGTCTAATTAATCAAATCAAATCATCAGATCATCTTAAGATGATCTCTAAACTTAGGTGGACTATGTTTCCGGTCATATATTGGCTCTCATGGCCTTGTTTTAAATTTTCTTCAGCTTCAGCCTGAACTTGCCTACGAGCAATTGATAGCCTGTTCCACAGTCTGCCGTTGGCCTTGTTTTGACTGACGCTATGGAGCTTTTCCACTGTAACTTTTTACAGATGTAGTTAATTTGGTTTCTGTATATTCCATCTGGTGAGGTCCATGTGTATTGTGATCTTTTATATTGTTTGTTGTTATGTGCCCTGGAGTCGGTTCTGACTCATAGTGACCCTGTACAGGGTTTCTGAGGCTGTAAATCTCCTAATTCTCCTGTGGAGCAACTGATGGTTTCAAACTAGCGACTTTGTGGTTAGCTTCCCAACTATTAATTACTGTGTCACTTCGACTCTCTAAATGCATGTAAGGCGACTGAAAACATCATGACTTGGCTCAGGTGCATTTTAGTTCAGATATGAAACCCTAAATGGGTTTCTTACAAATCGAACTTTTCAAACATGATGACTGCCGATGAATTCTCTCAGTAATTCACTAGTCATAGTCTCTTTCAGGTGTCTTTTTAAAAAGATCCATTTAAGCAGAGTTTCCAAGATGATCTGCTGAACCAGTTCAGTTCAGGCCGAGAGGTCAGTTCAGGAGGTTATCCCAAGCGTGTTTTAGGGCTCCCAAGGGGTCACCTGACAGATTTTCTCAAAGGACACAAGACATTCATCAGGGTTTACTATGAAGTTTTAAGAAAGCTGACAATTGCTTTGTTGAGAAAAAGACAGGGCAGTTTCACTTAGGAATATTTTTCTCCTCACAAAAATTCACTTTCTTATTCTTTGAGGGTTCAAAGAGCTTTCCTAAAATGATTTCATTGGGCAATCTTGCCCCATTCACCCTAATTCCCTGATCTTACACTTTCAGATGTCTTTTTGATCACCAAACTCAAAGAACGTATCAAAGAAACACAAACTGAGTCCCCTTATGGATGGTCAAAGTGCTATTTGGCATGTTGTAAGTTCAAGAGGTGGAATCACTGCCTTACGAATATATTGGCCTAGATGGAGGATATGGGAAGAAACATTAGCTTCACATATTGATATATTTGTTTAATAAAGCGTTCAATGATTTTATGGCAATACTTTTTGACTTACCCTTGTATGTTCTTTATATGTAAAATAAAAGAAATATAGTATATAATCCTTCTCTTTTAGGAGACCCTTTGTTAATTGTGATGTATGTCCTTCTAAGAATATGTATCTGTCAATATATAAACATGTCTCATATGTATAATATATGTAGATAAATTGATAACATGCCATATCATTTGTACAGAATTTAAATTGTTCTATTCATAAAGGTTGTCAAGGACTTCATTCTTCACTCTTCTTGGATCAACTATCAACACTCGTGGAAGCAGCAGCCAAGAGATCAGACGAGGTATTGCATTGGGCAAATCTGCTGTACAGGAACTTTTTAAAGTACTGAAGAGCAGAGATGTCAGCTTGAGACTAAGGTGCACCTGACCCAAGCCATGGTGTTTTCAATAACCTCATATGGATGTGAAAGCTGGACAGTGAATAAGGAAGATCATAGAAGAATTGATGCCTTTGAGTTGTGGTGTTGGAGGAGAA
>NW_006408680.1:3945926-3946539 GCF_000296735.1 Chrysochloris asiatica | reverse complement strand
TGATTTTTTTCTTCATGCTCGACAAATGCTGAACATGGTCTCTCATTTTGCCTTTCTAACGCCAGGTCTTTTCACTTTCATTGTAATACTTGAATTTGTCTTCTTTAAATGTCGTTTGACTTTTCTTGTTCATGTCTTTTATTTCCATTTCTGCCATTCACTTTAGCTTCTCTACATTCAAGAGCAAATTTTAGAGTCTCTACTGACACCCATTTTTTTCTTTGTTTCTTTCCTTGTGTTTTATTGATCTTTTGCTTTTTTTTTCTGTATGATGTTCTTGATATCATCTTGCCACACTTCTGGCTGTCAGTTATTAGTATTTATTGCATAATATCTGCTCTTGAGATGATCTCTAAATTCATGTGGGACATACACAGGTCATATTTTGGCTGTTGTGGAGTTGTTTTAATTTTCTTCAGCTTCAACCTCAACTTGCATATTGATAATCTGTTTCACCGTTGAACCCTGGTTTTGTCTTAACTGGTGATATGGAACTTCTCTATTGTCTCTTCCCACAGATATGTTGTTGTTGTCAGGTGCCATCGAGTCGGAACCGACTCATAGCGACCCCATGCACAGCAGAACGAAACAATGCTCGATCCTGGGCCAACCT
>NW_006408680.1:3921252-3935591 GCF_000296735.1 Chrysochloris asiatica | reverse complement strand
GTAAGGTGGAGGGTCAGAGAAAAAGAGGAAGACCCCCAACGAGATGGATCAGCCAGGTGACATCATTGATGGTGTCAAGTGTGGCGGCGGTAGTGAGGTTGGCCCAGGATCAGACATTGTTTTGTTCTGCTGTGCATGGGGTCTCTATGAGTCGGTTCCGACTCGATGGCACCTGACAACAACAACAACATTCATAAATATGTTTCATAAAACAAATAGAAATAACTGCAGAGTGATCAATTATGTGAATAAACTCTATTTAGTGGGTACACTATTCTTTCTTTATAAATATCCTTTAGTAACAATGTGGGGAGTACAGATATATTTCTGGACATATTTGTTCCATAATCCATATTTATCATTCCAAATTTTCCCTGAACCTACTAGAGTTCTCCTTATGTGATATCTAAATACCTTTGAAAGTATGCGATTCTCTCTTCCCAAACATTAAGAGATCTCATTTTATGGCTTGTTTAATGCAGTAATTAACACATGTATTAACATGATAAGAGTTGAAGAAAATTGCTAAAGACTGTGGAAAAGTGTAGTAACTGTTAATAGTTACCAACTGTTCATATGCATTTAGCTTAATTTGTATGGAAAGATGGTATTTGCAACTGCCCTTGTTCCTATGATTTTCTGCCAGCAGTGATGATCCTATTGCCTCAGTGATGATCCTGTGATTGGTCTGCACCTGGGGTCAGGTGGAATTTCTCCCTGTGCTTTCACCTTCTCTGGTTAGTTCCATCATGAGGGCTTTCAGTTCTACTCTGGAACATCTGCCAGCCGCTACTGTCATCGGCAGAACTTGACTCAATGGACCATTAATTTCTCTGCAGAAATATGTGTGAATTTAGAAAGGGGACTCATGAGCACCTAGAATGGAGGCCATGTGTTACCAATTGGAAAGAAGGGAGACATTAGTTTTACTCAGATAGTCATAATTCCCCATGTGGAGAGCTCTGTCCGAAAACAAACTGAACATATGCTGGTGTCATGTGGTTGTGGCATTGTCAAATGCACACTCCCCTGAAGTGGACACTAACTCAGTGCACTTGGAATAGTCAGGAGAGGAGTCCCTCAACGGAAGGCATTTCAAAACAGAGAAGCCTCAGACTTAAACAACAGCCCAGGGAGCAGCTGTTTCTTGGTATAATTTTAAGGGTGCCAAGAGACATCCTCTGTCTCCAAATAGTTCTTTCTACTACCACTAACAACTCATTCTCAGCATCAATGTATTTTTCAACTTCAATAACCCTTTGCATATGCATTAAAATAGCAGTGTCCCAGAGGGGGAAGTCACTTACAAGCTCTTGATGATGATTTCTCTTTAGTAAAAATAGGGTGTAAGTTTTCTTCTGAAATGATGGCTACGTGTGTGGGGAGGAGAGATCATGAAGATGGGTAGAGATATCACTGCATTTTGAGAGAAGAGAATGAATTATGCGAGGCACAGTTATAGTAGGGGCCACATGACTACAGACAGGAAGTCAGACTGTTTGGGAGGCTTTCAACCCTAAATTGAAAGTTGAGGGCACAAAAGAATATATGAGGTCTACTTTCATGGCCAATGTGACTTCTACATAAAAGATTGTTCCTGTTTAACTGTATTCTGCATCTCATTCAGCCTCAGGAGTCAGACCATTTCACCTCTATGAAAGTTTCCAGGCTCATTACCCTACTTCTCACCCTCCCAAGAAAGTCATCCTTTGCTACCACGAGCTCCTCAGCTCAGCTCTCCATGCTCACTCTGTGCTCACTGACTTTTGCTTAATCCCTTGTCTGTCTAGACTTCCAGCGTTCAGCTAGTCTTAATGAAAGGAACTGTGCATTTTTCTGTTTTTCTCTCATCATTGTTCTTAATAGAGCTAAATCAATACTTTTCAAGAAAGGAATGAGTGTTTTTAAGATAGTACTGGTTTCCTACATAAAACCTGTTGCTGTAAAATGCAAATGAACTAGCAATGATGTCTGCATTGTCTGCTGTAAGTATCAGAGTCCTGGGAGTTCTAAAACACACACACATACTCCTGCTGGCAACTGTGTGATGAAAACCACAATGAATAGACCTATTGAAGTGAATGAAAGTGTTCATAACTCAACAACCCAAGGCTCAGTTTCCCAAAGTGCACAACAGATGTGGCTGTGAAGAATCCTGGATTAGGAGAAACTTCCCATAAAACACAACCGAAAGTCACAGAAGAAGGAAGAAGGAGGTGCTATTAGGACAGCAGAAACAATGACCAACCAAAAAATTGACTCAAATACGGGGCAGGGTTTACTTAATCCTGTTGTTGTTGTTGTTGTTAGGTGCCATCAAGCTGATACCCAGTCATAGTAACCTTTTGAACAACATAATGAAACACTGCCCAGTCCTGTGCCAATCTCATAGTCGTTGCTACATTTGAGCCCATTGCTTCTGGCTCTGTGCCAATCCTTTTTGTTGGGCATCTTCCTCTTTTTCTCTTACCTTCCACTTTACTAAACATGATGTCCTTCTCCAAGGACTGGTCTTTCCTGATATATCCGAAGTATGAGCGACAAAGTCTGGCCATTCTGGCTTCCAATGAGCCTTCTGGATGTACTTCTTCAGACAAAGATCTGTTTGTACTTTTAGCAGTCCATGGTACAGTTAACATTCTCCTTCAACATCATAACTCTAATAATGCATAAATTCTTTTGTGGTCTTCCTTATCCACTGTCCAAATTTCTCATGCATATGAATCTATTGGAAATGCCATGGCTTAGACCAGGCACACCTTAGTCCTCAAACTGACATCTTTGCCCTTCAACACTTCAAAGAAGTTTTGTGCAGCAGATTTGACTTCTTGACTGCTGCTGCCATGAGTGTTGATGGTTGATCAGAACAAAAGGAAGTCTTTGACAACTTCAAACCTTCTCCATTTATATGGACATGGTTTATTGGTCCAGTGATGAGGACTTTTATTTTCTTTACTCTGAAGTGCAACCCATAACAAAGCTTGTGGTCTTTGATTTTCATCAGTAAATATTTGAAGTCTTCTTACCTTTCAGCAAGCAACGTTGCATCATCTGTATATACCACAGGTTGTTAATGAGTCTTCCTCCTATCCTGATGCTACATTTCTTTTCATATCATCCAGTTTGTCAGATTGTTTGCTCAGACAATTTGAATGAGTATAGTGAAAGAATACAACCATGGCACACACCTTTTCTAATTTTAAACCATTTGCTGTTCTCTTGTTCTGTTTGAACAGTGAACGGTCTTTTGGTCTATGTACAGGTTCCTCCTGAGTGCAATTGTTCTGGAATACTCATTCCCCACAACATTGTCCATAGTTTGTAATGTTCCAAAAAGCAGAATGTTTTTGCATAGTCAGTTAAGTATATGTAACAGCTTTCTGGTATTCTCTGCTTTCAGCCAAGTCCACCTGATGTTAGCAATGATATCCCACATTCTACATCCTCTACTGAATCTGGCTTGAAACTTTGAATGTTCTCTGCCAATGTACGGTTACAGCTATTTCTGGCTTACATTTTTTTTTTAAATTACTGGAATGCTATATTAATGATGTTGTCCGATGATTTCCACATTTTGTTTAGTCACCTCTTTTTGTAATAGACAAAAATATGGATCTCTTCCAATCCGTTGGCCAGGTAGCTGTCTTCCAAATTTCTTGAGCGAGTGCCTCCAGTGCTACATAAATTTGTTGAAAGATTTCAATTTGTATTCCAACAATTTCTGGCATCTTGTTTGCAATGCCTTCAATGCACTTTGTACGTCTTCCTTTAGTATCATTGGCTCTTGATCATATGCTACCTCTTGAAATGGTTGAATAGTGACCATTTCTTTTGGTACATTGATTCTGTGTATTCATTTCATTTTCTTTTGTTATTTTCTGCATCATTTTATACTTTGTCCATAGAACCCTTCAATATTACAAGACACAGATGAAATTTTTCTTCAGTTCCCCCAGCTTGAGAAATGCTATGTTCTTTTGACTTTCTAACTCCAGGTCTTTGCACATTTTGTTATAATATTTGACTTTGTCTTCTTGAGCTGACCTTTGAAATTTTCTGTTCAGCTCTTGTACCTCCCTAACTCCTTCATTTGTTTTACCTTTTCTATGCTTAAGAGCAAGTTTAAGAGTCTCTTTTGACATCCATTTTGGTCTTTTTCTTCTGTCTTATCTTCTTAATGACGTTTTGTTTTCTTTCTCTATGATATTCTAGATGTCATCCCACAACTTTTCTGGTCTTTGATCTTAGTGTCTAATGCATCAAATCTGTACTTTTGATGATCTCTAAATTCAGGTAGAATATATTCAAGGTCATATTTTAGGTCTCATGGACTTGTTTTAATTTTCTTCAACTTTTGCCTGAAATTGCATATAAGGAATTGATGGTCTGTGTCACACATTTTTCCCTGATGATATTAAGTTTTCCCATTGTCTGTTTCTCTAGATTTAGTCAATTTGATTTCTTTATATTCCATCTGGTGAGGTCCATGTGTATAGTCATCTTTTATGTTGTTTAAAAAAATAATTTGTAATGAAGAAGTAATTTGTCTTGCAAACTTCTTTCCAGGAATCTCTAATATAGTTTCTATCATCAAGGTCATATTTTCCAACTACCAAGCCTTCCTTTTTGTTTCCAACCTTTGAATTCTTATCGCCAGTAATTATCAGCACATCACTGGTATTGTTCCATGATTTCTGGATTCTTTGGGGTTATATTTCTTTGGAATGGGCACATATGTGGATTGTTTTCTATCAGATGACCAGGTAGATGGATTTCAAATTTCTTGAAATTCATTTGGCTTTCAAGTGCCTCAGTATAATCCTAGTGCTTCAGTAAAATGTTTCTCTGGATTCATGTAAACACATCCGTCAATAGTTTCTTTTTGTTAATAGTCAGTCCTCCAAATCATCATGTATTGTTATGCCATATTTTCCCTTTTGGAATTATGACTTATGTGTCCACCAAAATTAACTGAACTTTTGATGAGTGTTTGTGCTCCTACTCTATTCAGAACCATTTTCAGGCACCAGGGAAAACACAAGAGAGATGCAATCTTAAAGTATCTGCCTCCATGTACTTACATTATATTTGGAGAAAATAAAAGCACATAACATTTCTCATGTGTTAAATGTATAGGAAGATAGCAGTCCAGGCTGCATTGAAGACATTAGAGAGAAACAAGGCTACATAAATAGAATATCAATGGAAATGTTTTTTAAAAAAATGATGCAGTGTTGGAAGTACTTAATCATGTATGCCATGAAATTTGAAAGACAGCCACCTGGCCATGTGATTGGAATAGATCCATATTTGTGACCGTTCCAAAGAAAGGTGACTCAAAAGAATGGAAATGATCAAACAATATCAATAATATCACATGCAAGTATAATTTTGTTGAAGTTATGTAAAACATTGTTGCAGCGGTACACTGAAGGGGAATTGCCAGAAATACAATCTCAATTCAGAAGAGGACTAGAGATATCATTGCTGGCATCAGTTGGATCTTGGCTGAAAGCAGAGAATTTCGGGAAAAAATTTACTTCTGTTTTATTGAGTATGGAAATGCATTCAATTGTGTGGGTCATAAGAAACTATAGATAACATTGTAAAGAATGGATATTCCAGAATACTCATGAGGAAGAGCAGTCATTGAATGGTAAAAATCAAGAAAGGTGTTTGCTAGTGTTGTATCTTTTCACCATACTTATTTGGTTTGTATGCTGAGCAAGTAATCAGAGAAGCTAAATCATGAATAAGAATGTGGCTTAAGGACTGGAGGAAGACTAATTAACAACCTGTGATATGCTGATAACATGATAACACAACTTTGCTTTTTTGGAAGCAAAGAAGACTTAAAAGGCTTACTGATAAAGAACAAAGACTACAGCTTTCAGTATACATTGCACCTCAATGTAAAGAAAACAAAAATACTTAGAGTTGGACCATTAAGTAACATCATGATAAACGGAGAAATGATTGAAGCTCTACAAGACTTCATTTTGCCTAGATCTGTGGTCAACACTTATAAAAGCAGCAATAATAAATCAAATCATATATTTCACTAGGCAAATCTGATGCAAAAGTCTCTTTAAAGTGTCAATGAACAAAGATGGCCTTGTGAGGATTACAGTGCACCTGATTCAAGCCATGGGATTTGCTATCTCTATATACACATGGGAATTATCAAATGTTATTAACATCATATGCAAATAAAATTTTACTGAAGAGAATTCAAAAATGACTACACACACACGCTTCAACAGTGAAATGCCAGAAATTCAAGCTAGATTTAGAAAAGGACTTGAAACGAGGCATATCACTGTTGATGTCAGATGGATCTTTGTTGAAAGCAGAGAATACCAGAAAGATAATTGTTATTGTGTTGTGAAGTGCTGTTGAGTTGGGTCTGACCCATAATGACCCTGTATAGAGTTTCTGAGTAGCAGCTGGTGAGCTTGAACCACCCACCTTGCAGTTCAAATGGCTTTGCAGTCTGGCGCATTAAACCACAGCACTACACCAGTGCTTCATTGACTGCAAAGGCTGTGTGGATCATGACAAGCTAAGGATAACATTGCCAAGAATGGGCAATCTGGAGCACTTTATTGTGCTCATGAAGAACCTGCACATAAAACAAGAGGCGGTTATTAGAACAGAATAAGGGGACACTGAATGATTTAAAGGCAACAAAGGTGTGTGCTACGGTTGTATTATTTCACTTTGAATACTCAATCTGTATGCTGAGTATAGAATCAGAGGAGTTGGATTTTATGAAGAGTGTGACCATAAATTGGAGAAAGACTTGTTAACAACTTGTGATATGCTAACCTCAAGGTCTGAAGTTCAAACCCCCCAGCCCCTCCTTGGAAATCCCATGCCAGGTTGTTATGAGTTGGAGCTGATTGGATGGCACTTATCAAGAGCAACAACATTCGTTCTATGTAGTGTACTCTATTCTGGAGTCCTGGTATGGAGGTGTAGGATAAACACGAGACTGTTAATTTAAAGGTCAGTAGTTCAAACCCACTAGACACTATTTGCAAACACTAGACAGGGTTGAGTTGGAACCCAACTTGATGGCACGTAACAACAAAATGTGGTCTATGCTATATCTTATATGTTATAACATTGATATTATTGATGTTAAGTGCTGTCTACTTGGTTCTGACTCATAGCCAACCTGTTTGAGTTTCCTAGGCTTTAAATCTTCATGGAGGCAGAAAGCCTCATCTTTCTCCATGGAGCATCTGATTCCCTGGCTGCAACCAGGGAACTTCTGGTTCATAGTTCAGTGTTTACTCTAAGGAGCCAAAGTGCTCCCCATTACCTATGATACTATATGTGACTTATGTGTTGTATGTTGTATGTGAAATCAGAATTAAAGTGCACATCGATTGCATTCTCATGCAGGATTCATTCCCTGATTAGGGTGCAAAGTGCTCCTTGAAAGAGTCCTGGTGTGGTCAGTGGGATAAAGCACTGGATCTAAAGGACGATCTGAATAGTGAGGTCAGCAGTTCAAACTCAACAGCTGCTCTATGGAAACAGGTTCGCTATGGGTTGGAACTGACTCGACAGTACTTAAAAACAACAATATATTTCAAAGGGAGTCCTGGTGTGGCACTTAAGCTCATTTGAACCACAATGTTAATGGTTCCAAATCACCAGTCGCTCCTTGGAAACCCTATACAGGGTCGCTATATCAGTCTGAAATGACTCCACAGCACTTAACAACAACAACAATACTTCACTGTAGAATCCTGACCCATGGTTGTAAACAGGTTGAAATTTCAACAATTTTCACATTAGTAGGATAAAGCCCCAGGGATGTGAAGTTATTTCCCCTAGATAACACACTAGCCAAAACATCACTGCCACAAGTCATTGATCACAATAGGACAATCTTTGAAACTTATACTAACACACTGTCTAGAGTTACATAGAGATGGTTTGAATCTTACCTCTACCATTTACTAAGTTTGTGGTGGTGGTTATATACTGTGGAGTTGATTCCCACTCATAGTGACCCTGAATAGGGTTTCCAAGGCTGACAGCCCAATTCGTAGCCACTATGCTACCTGAGATCTTTACTAAGCTTACACATGTGAGTAAGTTTGTGGTGCTGTGGGTTTATGCGCCAGACTGCAAAGCCATTTGAACTGCAAAGTCAGTGGTTCAAGCTCACCAGCTGCTGCTCAGAAACCCTATACAGAGTCGCTATGGGTTGGAATCGACTCAAAGGCACTTAACTACAGCAAAATAGGGATAATGGTATTAGACTCCAAGTGTAATTGTGAATAGACAGAGTGTATAAAGCACTTAGAAATGTGCTTGGCACAAATGTTATAAAATACAATTACAATTTTTAAAATCACCCTTTCTGTGTGCAGTTTTAACAAATATATACTACCACAAAAACATTTCTTAGACAGTATCTCAAATTAGTGCTACTATCATGTTCCACATAATTTGAGTTTTAACATGTTTTTCTCTTCTTTGCATCTTTGTACTAATGTGCTTTGTTTCAACACACTATAAAATGCAATGTTTTTGTTGTTGTTAAGTACCATCGAGTTGGCTCCAACTCATAGTGACCCTATGTAGGGTGTCCAAGGAGCAGCTGGTGAGCTTGAACTGCCAACCTTGATGTTCAAGCCAAGTTTGCAATCCAATGCATTACCCTGCAGTACCACAGCAGGACTCCAATGGACAGTTATTATTTTTGTTTAAAATGTCAGCATCTATTAATATTTAACCATACATTTACAATTTCTGCTTTTCTTCCTTTCTTGAATTGTATTATTTAGTTTTCAACAATTTGACTCTGATGTACCATTCCTAATGCAGTTTGCTTTATATTTATTCTGCTTGACTTTACTAAAATATTGAATACCTGCATTGATGTTTTCATCCTTGTCGACATTCTAAATCATTATGTGTTCAGTTATTGTTCCTGCTCCATTCTGATTTTCAGATCCTCACTGCACAAATATAATACTATGTGACCATGTCCTACATATTTCTTGTAGCTTCTTTTATAAGTTTCCTTTAAAATTTTTATGTTTTCTATGGATCTGTCTCAATTGATAAACCTCAGTTTCCACATTTGTACAAATGGGACTAGTAACATTAATTGTTGTAGTTAGATGCCACCCAGTCAATTCTGATTCATAGTGATCGTAGGAAAACAACAACAACAACAAAACACTGGCTGGCCTGGCCCTGCGCCATCCTCACAATAATTGTTAGGTTGAGTCCATTGTTGCAGCCACAGTATCAATCCATCTCATTAGGGGTCTTCCTCTTCTTTTGTGGACCCTTCTCCTTACCAAGCGTGATGTCTTCTCCAGGGACTGGTGCTTCCTGACAACATGTCCAAAGTACAAGGGACAAAGTCTCACCATCCTGGCTTCTAAGGACTTCATTCTAACTGTACTTCCAACACAGATTTGTTTGTTCTTCTGGTAGTGCCATGGTACTTGCAATATTCTTCATTAACACCAAAATTAAAATGCATCAATTCTTCTACAGTCTTCTTTATTAATTATCCAACTTTCACATGCACATGAGACAAATGAAAATCTAGCACATCTTAGTCCTCAAAGTAAATTTTTTGTTCTTTAATACTCTAAAGAAGTCTGTAATAGCAGATTTGCCTAATGCAATACATGATTTCATTTCCTATTATTTCTAAAAGCATTGATTGTGGCTCCAAGCAGTGAACTCTTTGACAATGTCAGTCTTTTGTCCATGTATCATGTTGTTACACATTGGTTCAGTTGTAAGGATTTTTATTTTCTTTACATTGAGTCTGCAGTCTTGGATCTTCACTAGTATCTCATGTTCTCTTTGTTTCCAGCAAGCAAGGTTGCTTTACCTGTATATTGCAGGTTGTTAATGAGTCTTCCTCAAGTCCACCATCTTCTCAATACAATCTATCTTCTAAGATTATTTGCTCACATACTTTTGTTGTTGTCAAGTGCCATCAAATCAGTTGTGACTCAAAGCAACTCTTTAAATGGTTTCTGAGGACTGGTTGCTGGGTGTGTACCACTGACCTTGTGGTTTGCAGCCCAATGCTTATCTTATACCACCATTGAATAAGTATGGGGAAAGGATACAACCCTGACACATACCTTTTGAGATTTTAAACATTTAAAATGTTTAAAATTCAGCATTCTCTTGTTCTGTTCTAAGACCTAATGAGCACAATGAAGTGTTCTGTAATTCCCTTTCTTCACAATATGATCCATAATTTGTTGTGGATCCACACAGTCAAACACCTATGTGTGTGCGTATATACATATATATATAGATAGATATACATACACACAGACATGTGGGACTCTGGAGCTGTAGTGGATTATTGAGAAAGATAGAGAGACAGAGACAGAGAGAGAGTCCCAGTATGGCACTATGGCCACATATGCCTTTCATATGTATCTCTTCCATCTGTTGGCCAGGTAGCTGTCTTACGAATTTCTTGGCATAGACAAATGACAGTCTCCAGTCTTGCATCAGTTGTTTTTTTTTAATATTTCAATTTGTATTGTTTGACTTCTTGTGGTCAGTGTTTCACTAACACCTTCAGTGCAGCTTTGATTTCTCCCTTCAGTACCTTAGTTCTTGATCATACGCTACTTCTTGTAATGGTTGAATATCAACCATTTCCCTTTGGTACAGTGACTCCCGTATTCCTTTCATCTTCTTTTGATGCTTGTGTCATTTAATGTTTTGCCCATAGAATCCATTAATGTTGCAACATGAAGCTTGGTTTTTTTCTTAATTCTTTCAAATTGAGAAAAGCTGAGCATGTTCTTCCCTTTTGGGTTGATCACTCCAGGTCTTGGCACATTTCATTACAGTACTTTGTTTTCCCAAACTGCCTTTTGAAATGTTATGCTCAGTTCTTATACATCATCATGTCTTTCAATTCCTTTAGCTTTTCTACTTTCAAAGGCAATTTTCAGAGTCCTTTCTGACATTCATTTCAGTTTTTCATTATTTTCTGTCCTTTTAGTGAACTTCTGCTATCTTCAAGAGTGCGTTCTTGATGCTATATCACAAGTCCTCTGATCTTTGGTCACTAATGTCTAATTCATCAAATCTCTTCTTGAGATGGTCCCTAACTAAATTCAGGTGGGATATCCTCAAGGTTATATTCTGGCTCTCATGGACTTGTTTTCATTGCCTCAGCCTCTGCTTGAACTTGCACATGGAAACTTGCATATGAAGTTGGCCTCTAACTTTCTGTTTGTGGATGATATTGAAATTCTGCATCATCTCTTCTCTCAGGTATGATCAATATAATTCTTGGCTTTCAGCAAAGCAAGGTTGTATCAGCTGCATCTCGCAGGTTGTTAATGAGTCTTCCTCCAAGCCTGATGCCACATTTTCTTCATAGAATCCAATATTTTAGATTATTTTCTCAGCATACACATTAAATAAATATGGTGAAATAATATAATTCTGGCACACACCTTTCCTGATTTTAAAGCATTCAGCGTTTCCTTGTATTTGGGGACACTTAATTGTGCTCATGCGCAGCCAGTACATAGACCTGGAGGCAGTTGTTTGAACAGAACAAGGGAACGCTGAATGCTTTAAAATCAGGAAAGGTGTGTGCCGGAATTATATTCATAGAGACCATGGATAGTGTTTCCAAAGCTTTGTGGTAGTAGAAAGCCTCATCTTTCTCCCATGGAACAATTGGAGGGCTGGAACCACTGGTCTCATTATTCACAGTTCAGTGCTTATTGTACATTGCCATTGCATATATATATATATGTTGTTAAGTGCCATTAAGTCGGTTCCGACCCTTAGCAAACCTGTATAGGGTTCTCGAGGAGCTACTGGTGGTCTTGAACCACTGACCTTGTGATTCAAACCAATTTTGCAGTCCAGTGCATTAACCCATAGCGCCATACTAGGACTCTCTGTCTCTGTCTCTCTATCTTTCTCAATATATATATATATATATATCACATTCATATAAAGTATTGCTAAGTGCTGTAAAGTTGGTTCTGACTCATAGTGACCTTGTATAGGATTTCTGAGGAGCAAGCAGCAAGTTTGAAGTGCCAACCTAGTGGTTAAACAGACCTTGCTATCTGTCTATCAATCTATCTACATATATACATATAAATTGTTGTCTTGGTTCTGACTCATAGTGACCCTGTGTAGGGTTTCCTAGAAGCAGCTGGTTGGCTTGAACTGCAATGTTTTTAGCAGATTTTGAAATAATAAAAAATGAGATTGTAATTCTTTACTGTTTTGAAATATAAGAACATTTTACTTAAAAAGTCATTTTTGGGAATTCAATGTAGAGAGTTTTCTGTAAAATGTCAGTGATTTTCAGAAAAATGCCTTCATAATGTTTTCCTCATAGCAATAAAAATCATGACTTAAAATATACTTTCATTCAGATAAGTATATTACAATAAGTCATAATGCAATGTATAATTGAACTTTTATATTTTAAAATAAGTTTACCTTTCAGTAATAGCAAATATTGCATAAAATAATGTAACTAGCTCATCCACCATTTGCTTTTTATTAACTGCACTAAAATATTATTTAAAATGTCAGCATTTTCTGCAGTGAAAAATAAAATATATAAATTGTGATTCATTGTGTTCCATGGAGTGATTGAGAAAGCAGAAGCTTACAATTGAATAACATATAATGAGGAACAAACAAAATATAATATTTTTTGATATTGATTGACTTCTCTGTGACAATTTTAGTTTGAAATGCTTTCTTCAGAGTACCATTCGATGGAAAATTTGGAAAGCTGGTGTTTGAATCCCATTTACTTATCCAAGAATGATCATTTGAGAAGAAAATCAATGTAGTATAACGTCACTTATTTCCATTGCAAATTCTGCTTTGGTCTGCAGCTGAACTGGACACATCTGTTTTATCTCACTCATTTTCAAATGGAAGGAATGCTGGTAGTGCAGTGACTGAGCGCTCAGCTGCTAGGTCAGTGGTTTGATCCCCACTGGGCAGCTTTGAAGGAGAAAGAAATGAGAGTCTATTTCTTTAAAGATGACAGCCTGGAAACCCTGTGGGGCAGGTCCACTCTTCCCTGTAGGGTAGCTCTGAGTTGGATCTGACTCAACCGCAGTGGCTATATCCTCAAACAATCATCTCTCATTTTCCTAAGAAAAAGCTAGAGTAACATTGCCATTTTGTCACTGTGCTGCCCAGGCAGGTGAGTAGATTAGGTCAGACACTGTAATGGGCACCAGAGACAGCCAGAGGGTAGAGGAGACTATGGTGACATGGCCTTGCCGGTGATGACACTACAATTGAATGACAATACAATTCCTAGGGCCAATCTGGGACATTATCCCCATAGGGCTCGTGATTATCCTGAGCAACTGGCAGCCATGACTGTAAGAGATGTCATTCCATCACTTCAGGCCAGCCCTAGGCAGCACCCTTTGCCTTGTCATCTATGCTTTCTCCTTTTGGTTCCTTATCTATCAGTCTTATCATCCTAATTCCTCATCATCTCAGTATTGTGAGAAAATTGTTGATACTCTGGTTACTGCCTCAGTCCCTCTTGGTTATAGGTCCCTGAAGAGTTATCACAAGTGCTTACTGAAAAATGCTCAAGAAATACAATCTTTACTCATTTTAGCGAAAGTGAGGTTTTCTTTATCTGATTTTGCAAAACCGGGCATCCAACCCAGTAGACATGGACAGATGAGCTGTGTGGCCAGCTCGCCAAGAGTTTTATTCCCCTGTTTTGAGAGTCCCTCCCCCAGTTAGTATGTGGTTCACAATGGAGCCAGGGTGACACCCATGGTTTTAATGACCTTATTCTTATTTAAATTTCCTAGTCCTAGAACAGATTTCTTTTCCCCACTCCAATTCATCCTGCTCACATACTCCTAGGTGTGAATCAACAACCTCTGTCTGTTCTAGAGATCTCGTGCACCCTTTATTCCTGAAGATGAACCATCTTGAGAATTTCTAACATATGCAAAGCTGGTTTAATGTTTACAAATCAGTGCGAACCATTGTACCAGTAGGTGAAAGAAAGAAAAATCATAAGATAATGTCATAGATACAGAAAAGGCACTGAACAAAATTAAACACTCATTGACAGAAAAAATAAAGAAAGAAAGAAAACTTTCAGCAAACTAAGAATAGAGGGCGTATATGGATAAATTGATAAAAACAAAATGTATTAAAAAGCTACAACTAACATTGTACACAATGGTGAGAAACAATGTTTTCCTCATTAGATTATGAGCAAAAGAAAGATGAGCCCTCCCACTACTCCTGTGCAGCATCGTATTGGAAGTCACAGGAAGACAAAAAGAAAA
>NW_006408680.1:3920227-3920743 GCF_000296735.1 Chrysochloris asiatica | reverse complement strand
CAGTTCAAACCCACCAGGGACTCTTAGAAAGCCTAAACAGGCCTGGTACAAGTCATAACCATCTAGATGTGACACAACACTACACATAGCCCAACTCAAAACAGGAAGACACAGCTGTAAATATTCATTAATAATCAGAACACAGAATGTATGAAGTACGAATCTAGGAAAATTGTGTACATGAAATAGTTTTGCTTTGTTCATTTGTGAAATACAAGATGTAGAAGGGAAGCCATGGGGGAGACGTAAAGTAACTGATGTTGCATGGAGGGGATTGTAATCACTGAGATAAAACAAAGCTTATAATTTGTTGAATGCATAGCTGATGAACTTGTCAGTTAACCTTTACTCAATTCACAATGAAAAGTTAAGAAAAAAGAAAGAAAGAAATTGAACACATAAAGATAAACATCCTAGGTATTAGTGAACAGCAGTGGACTTGTATTGGCGATTTCAAATCAGGCAATTATAAGACTTACTATGGCAGGAATGTCAAAGAGGTAAGGCATCATAATC
>NW_006408680.1:3911934-3918362 GCF_000296735.1 Chrysochloris asiatica | reverse complement strand
TTTTGTAGCAAAGGGAGGGGAGGGATTAACTTTGCAGTCTAGGGTTGGAGGTCTCTGGGACCATCAAATGAGAAAAGAAGAGAACAGAACTCTACCCAGAGGAGCAGAGATGATAGAGATGGAGACAGAGATGGCGATGCAGAGAGATGGAGCAGCTGGAGACTTTGAACCCGGAAAGGGAGAGGGTCTGTATACTGACGAGTGGGGGGCAGTATTGCAGGGGACAACCCTGTGGTTGGTGGATGATGCATGAAGGGGATTGCAACTATGGCAAGGAAACGATATATGATGGGATCAATGGGAAGCTAATGTTCTCCCATGTAAACTAGCACAAAACTCAAAATAAAGCATCTTATTCAAAAAGAGGAAGACCACCAACTAGATGGATTGGCCAAGTGGCATCATCGATGGACTCAAGTGTGGCAATTGTAGTGAGGTTGGCCCAGGATTGTGCAGTGTTTTGTTCTGCTGTGCATAAGGTCACTATGAATCGGTACCGATTCAAAGCACCTAAGAACAACAATGTGCAAACTATTGAGTGATGTATGAAGCATCAAAAGAAGACAAAAGGTGTACAAAGAATCACTGTATAGAAAACAAAAGAACTGGTTGATGCTCAATTCCAAAGGTAATATATAAGCAAAAACCAACAGTGCTTAAGGAAGATGTTCAAACTGCGCTGGATGTACTGGTGAAAACCAAGGGTCCAGGAATTGATGGACTACAAATGGATAGCATTAAACAAACTGATGCAGCGCTGAAGGCTCTAATAATGGGCACAAAATATGGATCACTTTCAGTTGACTGGCCAGGTAGCTGTCTTCCAAATTCTGCATTTGGAAGACAGCTACCTGTCCAGTCAATTGAAAAAAATACATATCTGTGCCTATTGTGAACAAAGGTGACCCAGTGGACTGTGAAAGTCATTGAACAATATCATTAATGTCGCATGCAAGTAAAATTTTGTTGAAGAGAATTCAAAAGTGGTAGCAGCAATACATTGCCAGAGCACTGTCAGAAATCCAAGCTGAATTCAGAAGAGCACATGGAAGGAGCAATGTCATTGCTGATATCAACTGGATTTTGGCTAAAAACAGAGACTATGAGAAACATATTTACTTTTGCTTTATTTGCTGTGCAAAGGGATTTGAATGTGTGGATTATACAAACTATGAATAAAATTGTGAAGAATGTGTCTCCCAAAACATTTAATTTTGCTCATGTGGAGCCTGTTCATTGACCAAGAGGTAGCTGTGAAAATAGAACAATGGAATACGGAATGGTTTAAAACCTGGAAAGGTGTGGGTCAGATGGTTTCAATTGGACCAAAAAATAATACCATGATAAATGGTGAGAAGATTGAAGTGTTCAAAGATTTCATTTTACTTGGTTTTATCAACACTTAGGAGAGTATGAGTCAAGAAATTAAACAATGTATTGCACTAGGCAAATCTACTGCATAAGACCTTGTTAAAGTGTTAAAGAGCAAAGGTGTCAGTTTGATGTTTAGGTATGCCTGACCCAACCCATAGTATTTTCAAATGCCCCATATGCATGTGACAGCTGGACAATGGATATGGAAGAGCAGAGAAGTGATGCATTTGAATTAGTGTTGGTGAAGAATACTGAAAATGCCATGAATTGTCTGAAAAACAAATAAATCTATCTTGAAAGAATTACAGTCTGAATGTTCCTTAGAAGCAAAAATGACTTGTATTATGGCTATTTTGTCAGGAGGGATTAGTCCCTGGAGAAGGACATTATGCCTAGTAAAGTGCAGTGTCAGTGACAAAGAGGAAGATCCCTAACATGTTGGATTGACATAGTGACAGAAACAATGGACTGAAACATAAAAACAATTGTAAGGCTAACATAGGACCAGACAGTGTTTTGTTGTTTTGTGCATAGGATCATTATAAGTTGGAATGGACTCAATGACACCTAACAATACCACAGTAGATATCTAACAAAACATGCACAAGATCTATCGGAGGAAAATGATAGAACTCTGAAGAAGAAAACAAAAGACCTAAATAAATGGAAAGATATTCTATTTTTATGAATACGAAGACTTAATCTTGTTAGGAAATTATGGATCTATGGAGTCCTGGTGTGGTTCTGTGGGTCAGTGTGCTGCACTGCAACGCCAGTTTGAACTGCAAAGTCGGCAGTTAAAGTTCACCAGTCACTCTTCAGAAACCCTATGCAGGGTGGCTATGACTTGGAGTTGACTTGACGGCACTTAACAATAATAACAACTGGGTCTACAGGTTCAACGCGTTTCCAAACAACAGCAGAAAGCTATTGTGTGTATTTTAAAACCAATTCTAAGGATTTTACAGACAAGTGAAAGAGCCAGGAGAGGCAAACACAATATAAAGCTGTAGTGATTCGTCCAATTTGTTAATTATGAAGAAACAGAGTAGCACATGAAGTCCAGAAACAAACCTTCACAAACATAGCCAGCTGATCTTTGACAAAGGAGCAAAAACAATCCACTGGAGACATGATATTCTTTTCAGTAAGTGGTGTTGGCACAAATTAATATCTATGAAAAAAGGGAAGTACGAAGGAAAGAAGAAAGCAAAGAATGCAAACAGAGAGCTTACATATTTCACAAAAATTAATTCAAAATATATCATAGACTTACATATAAGGGGCAACATTGCAACTTCTAGGAAATAAGAAACAAAAATCTAGACAGCGGTAGTACTGGTCATGACCTTGAGATGTTGTTGTTGTTGTTAAGTGCTGTTGCATCGGTTCTGACTCATAGGGACCCTTCCTTATGGGGCTCCTGAGGAGTAGCTGGTAAGTTGGAACCACCGATCTTGTGGTTTAAATTGAATTTTGTTCCGGTGCTTATGTGACAATGCCACGCCAGTGTTCCTGACTTTTAGATACAACACCATGAAATAAAACATTTTAAAACGTCAAGTTAGATTTCATTAGAATAAGAAGCATCTGTTTTGCAAAAGACAATAAGAATGAAAAGTCACAGACTGGGAGCAAATGTTTGCAAAACAATGTATCTGATTAAGGACTTTAACTAAAATGGCCAGTCTCTATGGTTGCCTGGGTTTCAAATTTACTGAAATCTAAAAGTAGATGAGAAGTTGATAGAAGAATTGATATTCATGCTCAATGAAAGAAATGACTTTCAAATTCACAACTGTGTTTTTGCAACAAAGGAAATTGAGTATAGTCATAGTTTGAAAACTGCAAACTTCCTTTTAAATTGTGACTGCAATGTGCCTTTTTGTTTCAGTTTCAACCTTTGAAAATGAAGTTCGGAAAAACAAAAATTGTGTCTCTGTACAGAGATGAAAAGGAATCATGTGATTTAAATGAAACCAGGAGAAATTTAAAATGGAATTCTTCTTAAAATGTTTTAACATTTGTGAGGATAATCAGTAGTCTATGTGTTGTAATATAAATGCTTATAAAAAAACTGAATTATAGGTGTGTACACAAAAATATGATGTGAAAAATTATTGGGGATTATGAAAGTTTCACAGACTTACATAGAATTTCTGGAGAGTTCTTGAATTCTTAAAGCTGTTTACAAAGCAGAGTGAAGAGGTCTAAAGCCCATATTCTCTTAGTATTCCACTGGGACTCTGAGTGCATTAAATAATGAGCTACAAGTTTGCAGCAACCACTTTGTGGCAATTGCAAAGCATAAAGCATATTTAATTAAATGAAGTAATCTCTATTTAGATGAGCATAAATCATTTTACTGCTGACTGTTTTTAATGATTCAGACTGCCATTCAGCAAGAGGACAGGAAGCAGATAAAATACTTAGAGCTCCATTTATGGGGCTTTTATGCTGAAGCACTAATGGGATTTTTTTTCTTGCCAAAGAAATAGCATATTTTATTTTAAAAAACGATTCTGAAACACTCACAATAATTAATAATGTTCATCACTAAACGTGGGATCATAAGAGGAAAGAAAACTTTAAAGATACAAACAGTGTTGAAAGTATAAACACATTTTAGAACATTTGAAAAATGATGTTTATTTAATCATATCTAGGTAAACTTACATAAGAACATCAATATGAATCAGAGAGAAGCTTTGTTAAAATATCCCTTTTCACTTTAATGTAAACAGCCATTTATGTTTTCACAAGTATAATAACCATAGAGTTAAAGGTTCCAGATTTTTGCTGGAGATTGGTAATTTTAGGTCTTGTAGGCTAGTCAAGCCCATGCTTGGTTGCTAGAGTTGAATGCATAAGGTGTGGTATTGTTATTAAGAACCATCAAGTTGGTCCCTACTCATAGCGACCCTGTATAGGGTTTCAGAGGAACAACTGGTGGATTTGAACCGCCGATGTTGTGATTCAAATTGATATTGCTGTCCAGTGCTTTATCCCACAGCGCCACAGCCATGGGTTCAAGTCAACTCCATTGCACTAACAATTGTCTACAAGAGCCCCAAGTCAACTCCAACACATAGCAACCCTGTGTGCATCTCAGTGGAACTGTGCTCCGTGGGGCTTTTGATGGTTGTCACCTTTGGGAAGTAGATTGCCATGCTTTACTTCCAATGCACCAGTGGATTCACTTAAACCTCAACCTTTCTAATAGAAGCCAATCTGTGTAAACCGCTAGTCACACCACAGGCGTCCTCATTATTTGGAACCCTTACCTGACATGGTCTAAAAACACATGCACACACACTAATAGCTGAGCCTATGTTTGATTCTTTTTGAAGTTACTTGACAGTTTTAATTTACTGTGATTTTTCAGGTCTACTTGCATATATTTAGAAATTCCTGAGATTTTAAAATTCTAAATTATCTATAAAGGAACATGATAAATATTAAGTTTCACAGAAACTTAATGTCATGTGGTTATAACATTTTCATTTAATATTTTAAAAACATAATTTTCTTTTCAGATGTAAATATTTCTGTTGGCCTCTAATAAATGAACAAGGTTAACTATGGCACTGATACCTAGTATATAAAGTTCACGTCTTATTCTGCAGAGTTCTTGAAAAGGGGATAATGAAATATGTCATTTTGATCATTTTAGCTTGTAAAAACTTCACAGTAAGATCCCTTTAATTAATTAATTAATTAATTAGCCTGAAGATGGTATAGAATTGGGCAGCGTTTATTTATTTATTTAGTTTTGTTGTTGTTTTATTTTTCTCCTGTGTCACACCACAAATAGTCATTATGAGTCAGAATCCACTGGATAACACCTCACAACAGCAATAAATAAGTGTTTGAATCATATGAAACTACCTGAAAGTGACCTAGTCTTTTCAAATCCATTGTTTCCTTGTTACATTTGTTGTTGTTGTTAGGTACTATTGAGAGCTAAAGACTCATAGCAACCCTATGCACAACAGAAGAAAACACTGGCCGGTTCTGGCAAACCTCACAATCATTGCTACATTTCAACTATTGTGCTGTCACTGTGCCAATCCATCTCATTGGGAATCTTCCTCTACTTCTCTGACCCTCCACTTTACTAAACATGATATCCTTCTCCAGGGACTGGCCCCTGCTGATAATGCATCTGAAGTATGAGAGATGAAGTATGGCCATCCTGACTTCCAAGGAGCATTCTGGCTGTACTTCTTTCAGCATGGACTGGTTTGTTCCTTTAGCAGTCCATGGTACTTTTAATATTCTCCCCCAACAACATAACTCAAATGCATCAATTCTGCTATGGTCTTCCTTATTAATTATCCAATTCACATGCATGTAAGCGGTCATTGAAAATATCATGGCTTAGGTCAGGCACACCTTAGTCCTCAAGCTGATATCTTTGCTCTTCAACACTTTAGAAAGGTCTTGTGCAGCAGATTTGCCTAATGCAATCCATCTTTTGATTTCTTGACTGCTGATTCCATGAGTGTTGATGGTTGATCTGAGCAAAATGAAGGCAACTTCAATCTTTTTTCCATTTATCATGAAGTTAATTACTGGTGCAGTGAAGAGTTTGCAATCCATACGAAAAGGCACAGTTGTTGATCTTCATCAATAGGCATTTTAAGTCCTCTTTGCTTTCAGCAAGGAAGACTGCATCATCTGTGTATTGCAGGTTGTTAATGAATGTTCCTCAACTCCTGATGCCACGTTTTTCTTCATGAAATCCAACTTCTCGCATTACTTGCTCACTATACAGATTAAATAAGTATGGTGGAAGCATACAAACCTGGTGCACACGTTTCCTAATTGTAAAACATTCAGTGTTTCCCTTTATTTCATATGAACTGAGGAGAATATGGCATAATGGTCAATCTAGTGTTGTACTTGAAAGTTATGATAACTAAATCATTATCAACACTTGGTGTTTTGCTATCTTAAGTGTGAAGAAAGAAAACATTTTCATTCCCAAATTTAAATCAATCAGTTTATCATACTTAAGTGGCTTACAAAACCAAAGGGAAGAAAACACTCAG
>NW_006408680.1:3909717-3910796 GCF_000296735.1 Chrysochloris asiatica | reverse complement strand
TGGACAGTGAATAAGGGAGACGATAGAAGAATTGATGCCTCTGAATTATGGTGTTGAAGGAGAATACTAAAAGTACCATGGACTGCCAAAAGAACCAATAAATCCGTTTTGGAAGAAGTGCAGTCAGAGTGCTCCTTAGAAGCCAAGATGGTCAAACTTCATCTCTCATACTTTGGACATATTGTCAGGAGGGAACAGTCGCTGGAGAAGGATATCATGTTTGGTAAGATGGTGGGTCAGAGAAAAAGAGGAAGACCCCCAATGAGATGGATTGGCCAGGTGGCAGCATCAATGGACTCAAGTGTGACAACATTAGTGAGGTTGGCCCAGGATCAGACATTGTTTTGTTCTGCTGGGCATAAGGTGGCTATGATTTGGTGCCGACTCAATGGCACCTTAGAAGAACAACATTTTTTTTTTTTTGCTATCCTTAAATGGAAAATCTTCTCATACTTTCTTTATATTTCATTAGATTATATATAAATATATTTAAGAAAATACATCAGCTACTTTATAAACTTTTTTCCTTATTTGAGTTTGAGGTTTGCTTCTAATTCAGTTAGGAATATAGTAAGTGGATATAAAAATTTAAAAATCAACAAGTTCTCTCTTATCTTAAAATGCTCAATATATAACTGTTTATAAAAACAAATTGTGTATTGTGTAAACATGTTGTTGTTGTTAAGTGCCATCGAGTCAATTCTGACCTACAACGACCCTGTATAGAGTTTCCAAGGAGCAGATGGTGAGCTTGAACTGCCGACCTTGTGTATATATAGCTTATGTAAAATTGAAATATTTGGCAGCAATAGTATATGAGAAGGGAGGCAAAAATCCAGATTATTGCAAGTTGCAAAGTTCTCATGCTCCTCATAAAGTCGTAAATGATAGTCTTTGATGTTAGAATCAGAATCATGAATATGAATATTGTTCACTGAAAATTGTTTGAAAGTAGACTTGTAAATGATAAGTCAACAGAAGGGAATAAATAGAGCCATAAGCAATGCTCAAATGAATCCGGAGAAGATAGAAAAAGAGGACAAAATAAAATACCAAAGACAATATGAGAAAACAGAATA
>NW_006408680.1:3906446-3907688 GCF_000296735.1 Chrysochloris asiatica | reverse complement strand
ACCCTATACAGGGTTGCTATGAGTAGGAACCAACTCCACAGTGACCCACTCCCACCATGTGTCAGAGTCAACTTGATGGCATCTAACAACCACAAAAACACATACATGCAGGATGAATCTCACATGCATTTTTATTTACATAAATTAATTCAGACAAAAGAGTCTTCACATCATTCCAATTATATGATATTCTGGAAAAGGCAGAGAAGGGATCAGAGGTTTCCCAGGGTTGGGAATCAGGGTTTGATTCACTAAAAAGGAGCAACAAGAGGGTTTTTCGGGTGATGGATCTTTTCTTTATTTTCATTGTTGTTGTTATTGTTGTTATGTGCCATGGAGTTGGTTCTGAGTCATAGTGACCCTGTACAGGGTTTCCAGGTCTGTAAATCTTTACAGAAGCAGAAAGCCTCATCTTTCTCCCGTGAAACAGCTGGTAGTTTTGAACTGCTGACCCTGAGAATAGCAGCCCGATTCATAACCAGTATGCTACTTTCCTTATGGTGATGCAAACATTTGTCAAAAATCATGAAACCATGCACTGCTAATAATGAGTTATGAACATAGAAATACAGACTCAAATTGCTTCATTTAGCTTGGAAAAGTCACAATATTAAAACTGAAAAAGAAACAAATGGATGGGATAAATGGAACACTAGAAAATCATGAAGATTCAGTACGATTGAGTAGGATTCAGTGAGATTAAAGATGGAAGAAATATGAAGTTTCACCCCTAAGGCACACCTTTCCTGATTGTCAATCTGCCTTATCTACGGTTCTAGTCCAACGGCTGCCTTATTCTTGTCATGAATGGATTCCACATGAGCACAATTAAGTGTTCCGGAACTTCTACTCTTCACATTGTTTTCCATATTTTCTTATGATCCCCAGTGTCAAATGTCTTTGCACAGTCAATAAAACATATTTTTGGTATTCTTTGCTTTCCACTAAGAGGCATTTGACATCAGCAGTAACATCCCTCATTCCGTGTTCTCTTCTGAATACTTTTTTAATTTCTGGCAGACCCTGTGGTTAGCAATCCAGTGCTTATCCTATAGCACCCCACTAGGGCTCTATCCTAGGCATTAATGAGCTACAATGGACTAGTATTGGTTGTACTGATTCAGAAAAACCTATGGTCTATATGCTAAGGATGACAAATTGACAAGAAATAGCATCGTGTTAATCAACAAAAGACATTTCAAGCTCTATCCTAGTGTACAACACCATCAGTGATGGGACAAT
>NW_006408680.1:3903081-3904660 GCF_000296735.1 Chrysochloris asiatica | reverse complement strand
TTCTAGTCCTCTTTGTTAAAATGTGTGACACAATTATTTAAAGAAGATGAGAGTTGTAACAATTTTAATAAGCTCAGGTGTAATATTACATTCAACTCAGAATGTACCCAAATCAACTTTCCTTATTTTTTTATGACATACTCAAATAAGGCTGCTTCCTTTTATAAAATCAGGTATTTAATGAATAAATTTGTACCCCTTCTTAGCTTAGGAAAAACAGAAGCTGGAGGAATGTTTTATTGAGTTTACAGAGAGACTTTTCACAGTTATTTGGTGATGTATTCTTCTACTTACATTCTTAGGTTTTTGTTTTTATTAATCACTTTACAGCTTTTGAAATGAACCTGAATATCCCGCCTGTTCTTGTACAATGAATACGTTTGTACTCAGACTGTTGTTGTTGTTAAGTGCCAACAAGTCAGTTCCTATTCATAGTGAAACCTGTATAGGATTTTCAAGGAGCATTTGGTGATTTTGAACTGCCAACCTTGTGGTTCAAACAAACATTGAGGTCCAATACTTTATCCTACAGCTTCACACTCAGACAGAAGTGATAAAAGTTGGAAGAGAAAACTGTTCTTGAGTTCTGGTTTAAATGATCTGCTTTTGTATCGTGTGACATGGTTCAAAGCACTAACTCAATGAGTATTACAAACCGTGCAAGTCCATGCAGTGGGTCAAAACAGACGGTTGTATTGGAGTATATTTTTAGATTTCAACAGTGAAATTTAACTGGACATATGCATCCTTTCCCTAAACTATTTCATGATCAGGTGGTATTTTACAATGAAAACAAGCTTTAAAACAAAGTCTGGCAAAGATAAAAAAAACACGTATGTAAGAAAGTGACAGTCACATAGCATGTAAACTTACAGTATATGAATCATGTTCCTCTATTTATAATTATGGTGTCCTGGTGTGGCACTGGGGGTTAATGCACTAGACTGCAAAGTGGGTTTGAACTACAATTTCAATGGTTTAAGGTCACCAGTTGCTCCTCGGAAATCCTACACAGGGTTTGGAATTGACTTGGCGGCACTTAACAACAACAATTGATCACTGTGCATGAAAAGGTCTCTCCAGAGCCCATGATAACACTGACTGCTGGTGCAAACAGTCCTTGTGGAGTCAGAGAACAAAGAACAGAGACCCGCAGGCAGTGGGTCTTAGAACCATAGACTAACACTTTTCGAATGCTGTCCATATTGGACATGGATTTTGTTGTTGTTATTAAGTGTTGTCCAGTTGGTTCTGACTCATATCAACCCTGCATTGGGTTTCAAAGGAGCGACTGGTGTGTTTGAACCATTGACCTTGCAGATCAGACCAAACGTGTGATCAAGTGCTTATCCTACAGTGCCATACTAAAACATGGATTGAACATGTTTAATACTCATAAACTTTCACCTGTATCGAATCTTCTCATTTCTCCAATATATTTCAAATATTACTTGTAGTAGTTCTAATTCGTTTTTGCATTTTACACTCAATACTAAATATTACACCTGATGAAACTGATTTCCAATTATAAATTAGATAGATTAGATTTTCTGATATGTAGAGATAAAGGATGTTTGGA
>NW_006408680.1:3900152-3901067 GCF_000296735.1 Chrysochloris asiatica | reverse complement strand
CACTTAACAATTACACTTCCTGGAAACCTTTGATTTCACCATGGGGGTGATTAAAGGGACTTTAAGAGCTCCTTTGTTGTTTTCTTTACAAAACACTATTTGTTGGACAAGTAAAATGAAATTTAAACACTAGTCTTTTACATTATTTATGTAACTAATGAACACATTTTCAAACTTAAATTGAGATAGACATGCAAATAAATAGTAAAGAATAAATTTGATTTAATTGAGTCATATTCAATAACCTAGCATACAGACTTGTCCTATTTTGTTGCTCCTCCCTGTGTTGCACTTCAAAGAACTTTCATGTTCACACTTTGAAGGGTCATGGTCACCCTGTGCTAAACAAGTCTGCTGTCACCATTTGTCTACCAGCAGTGGTAATTTCATGTCACTGTGTCACATTTTGGTTATTTCCCCATTGTTACAATTGTTTTACATGTTATTGAATTTAAAAATTAACATATGGTGTAAACATAACTTTCATACATCCTGGGAAACAAAAAAACTAATGTGACTCATTCTATCATGATATTAACTTTATAGTGGGAGTCTAGAAATGAACCCAAAATCTTGCCAAGAAATGGTTGTATTGCATTATTGTCCCAGTTGTTTAAGGAGGAAAAATAAGTAGTATGTGGAACTTGTACTTACTTGCATAGAGTATATCTTGTTGTGGTTCTTATTGCTCTGGTGAAGAAAATATATAAATGTAATTTTCCAGGAAATTATACAAAAAACTGTGTACCTTAAGTTTCAAAAATTTATGACTGATTAATGTAAAACATATTTACCACTGAAAATACAAAGAGAAATAAAATCTTATTTTTCATTATTTAAAATCTGTTGAAAAATTGCAGATACTTGTTGTTGTTGTTACTGTCAGGTGCCATCGAGTCGGAATCGACTCATAAC
>NW_006408680.1:3890875-3899827 GCF_000296735.1 Chrysochloris asiatica | reverse complement strand
TATTCACTGTCCAGCTTTCGCATCCATATGAGGCTATTGAAAACACCATGGCTTGGGTCAGGCACACCTTAGTCCTCAAGCTGACATCTTTGTTCTTCAATACTTTAAAAAGTTCCTGTGCAGCAGATTTGCCCAATGCAATACGTCATCTGATCTCTTGACTGCTGCTTCCGCTATTGTTGATAGTTGATCCAAGAATAATGAAGTCCTTGACAACTTCAATCTTTTCTCCATTGATAAGAATGTTTATTGGTCAGTGGTGAGGATTTTTGTTTTCTTGGCATTGAGATGTAATCCATATTGAAGGCTGTGCTCTTTGATCTTCATAAGTAAGGAAATTAGGGGATATTTATGTTTTCATATAAACATGTAACTTTTACTTGACTTTATAAGAGTTGGTTACTATAAAGTATGGCTTAAAATAAAGAAAGTTGTGCATTGGGTTGAATCCTTTCACCATACTAATTTATTATGTATCTTGAGCAAATAATTCAAGAAGTAGGACCATAAAGATTTGTGGGAAATTCACTAACAACCTGTGATCTGCAGAGGACACAGTTACACTTGCTGAAAGAAAAAAGGACTTGAAACACTTACTGAAAATCAAAGTCTACAGCTTTCAGTATGGCGTACACTTGAATATGAAACAAAAACACAACTGTACCTACAAGCAACAACATGATAAATTTGTTGAAGTTGTAATTTTAATTGCATCCAGAATCAACACCAATGAATACAGAAGTCAAGAAATCAAAGTATTGCATTATGCAAATCACTGCAAAAGACCTCCTGAAAATGTTAATGACCAAAGATGTTACTTTGAAGATTAAGGTGCTCCTAAACCTTGAAGTCTGACTCCACTCAATAACAATCAACAAGAACAACAACAAACGAAGCAACGCTATTTTCAATTGTATTTTACGCATGTAAAATCTGGAAAATGCATATAGAATTAGTGCAGCATATTCAGAGTATCATGGACTACTAGAAAAGCACAAATTCATTTTGGAAGAAGAATAGCTATAGTTGTTAGTTAATAAGTCTTGAGTTTTGGGAAAAAAAAAGTTTGGCCATCTTGACTTCTAAGGAACACTCTGGTTGTACTTAGACAAATGCAGATTTGTTTGCTCTTCTGGCAGTGCATGGTACTTTTAATATTCTTCTCCAACACCAAAACTCAAATGCATCATTTTTCTACAGTCTTCCTAATTATTGTTGTTGCTAAGGCTACCATGTAGTTTCTAAGTCATAGTGACCCTGTATATGGTTTCTGAGGAGTAGTTGATGAGTTGATAAACTTTGCAGTTCCAGAGCAGTGTTTATCCCACAGTCCACATCAAGATGTATTGATCATTAGTGGTGATTGGAATGCAAAAGTTGGGAGCAAAGAGGAAGGATCAGTAGTTGCAAAATATGGTCTCAGTGATAGAAATGATACTGGAGATTGCATGATAGAATTTTGAAAAATCAGTGATTTGTTCATTTTAAATACCTTCTTTAGACAGCATAACAGATGACTATACACATGGACCTCACCAGATGGAATACACAGAAATCAAATTGACTACATCTATGGAAAGAGTCAATGGAAAAGCTCCATATCATCAGTGAAAAAAAAGGCCAGGGGCAGACCGTGGAACAGACCATCAATTACTTATATGAAAATTCAAGCTGAAGCTGAAGAAAATTAAAACAAGTTCACAAGAGCCAAACAATGATGTTGAATATACTCCACCTGAATTTAGAGATCATCTGAAGAACAGATTTGATACACTGAACACTAAAGACCAAAGAGCAGAAGAGTTGTGGGATGACATCAAGAACATCATACATGAAGAAAGCAAAAAGTCATTAAGAAGACAAGAAAGAAGGAAAAGATCAAAATGGATGTCAGAAGAGACTCTGAAACTTGCTCTCCAGTGTAGAGATGCTGAAGCAAATGGAAGAAATCAGCAGGTCCAAGACTTGAACAGAAAATTTCAAAGGTCAACTCGAGAAGATGAAGGCAAATATTACAACAAAATGTGCAAAGATCTGGAATCAGAAAACAAAAAAGGAAGAATATGCTCAGCATTTCTCAAGCTGGGGCAACTGAAGAAAAAATTCAAGGCTCAACTTTTGTTATTGAAGGATTATCTGGGCAAATTATTGAATGATGCAGAAAGCATGAAAATAAGGATGGAAGGAATCACAGAGTCACAAAAAGAAATGGTTGCTTTTCAACCATTTCAAGAGGTAGAATATGATCAAAAGCCATTGATACTGAAGCAAGAAGTCCAAGGTGCATTGAAGGAATTGGCAAAGAACAAGGTTCCAGGAATTAATGGAATAAAAATTGAATTCTTTCAAGAAAGTGAGGTGCAACTGAAGGCACTCGCTCATCTCTGCCAAGAAATTTGGAAGACAACCATCTGGCCAACTGATTGTGTTCATTCCAAAAATAGGTGACCCAACTGAATTCAGAAATCATCAGACAATATCTTTGATAGCCCATGCGAATAAAGTTTTAGCAAAGCTGAAACAGAAGGAATTATTGGGATAAGTGTTTAGATGTGGGACCCAGAAGAAATAGAAGGGTAAACTAGGACTACATTGTAATGTCATCTCTGATAACGATGTGCAGTCCTGATGTGGCTCTATAGGATAAGCATTAGACTGCTAAATACAAGGTAGTGGTTGAAACCCACCAACTGCTCCTTGGTAACCCTATACAGGGTCAGAACCAACATAACAACAACAATCTTGACAAGACTTGAGGAGGAGGCAGTTAGTGGGAAGCAAGAGGAGAAAACCAGGTAGTCATGGTGACCTTGAGTGTTGTCTTTCTATCAATGGATGCAGGCAGCTTCATGTTACCTTGCAGGGAAGGAGCCAGCCTAATAAATCCCCTAATGCCATTAGATGGTCTTCTATGGTACCCACCGGGTGACCAGAAGCCAGATTCCAGAGGGAAATAGAAGAGCGAAGAAGTGTATGTGGAAGATTTGGAGATACCAGAAAAGATGTCTGCAAAGTGAGCATCATTAAAATTCTTAACTGAGTTCCAAAAATGAGTGGCATCATCAAAGATTTGCTTAATAGGTTATGATCAATAGCTGTCACAGAATTTTCTTTGTATAACCTTGCTGAGATCATCCAAATCATGTAGTTTTTGTTTTTGAATGTGACTAGTTTGATTTTTAGCAACAGCTGATATTGACTTTCAATAAGCACTGGACTGCTAACCACAAGGTTGGCAATTCAAACCCACCAGCTGATCCTCAAAAACTCTATAAAGGGTTTCTATGAGTTGGAACTGACTATACAGCACTTAACAATAACAACATGAAGAATACTGTCTGTACTAGAATTAAGACTAATTTTTTGGAACTAGAAATGCAACTTAAAATATTTAACACCTATTGAAGGATGAGATTGGCCCTCATGCAATGCAACTCACTGGCAAACACAACATTTTTCTCTTAATGGATAAACACATTTAAAACACAATTAAATTGATGGTGAAAATTGGAAGTGTGGTATACTCTGGAAAAAAAAAAGACAACAATTATGTGATTTAGAGTAATATAAGGTAGCTAAGTGGTTACAAATCGGGCTTCGAGACGCAAGGTCATCAGTTTGAAACTACCAGCTGTTCTGTGGGAGAAAGATGAGGCTTTCTGGTCCTGTAAAGATTTATAGCCTTGGAAACCCTGTACAGGGTCGCTATGAGTCGGAACCGACTCCATGGCACATAACAACAACAACAACAAAGGTGCCCTGAGAGAAAACAAAACCTTATATAGGACTACTATAAGTTAGGACCAACCCAACAGCACACACAACGACAACAATACATCGTGTGGTAGTCTAAAATATCCAGTATTTCAATGGAACACACATGCTTCTGTGTGCATGTGTGTGTTGTGTACGTGTAACCTTATTGATATAAATTATAATTGTGAGTAAAGAGAAACAAAGAAAGGTAATGCCAATGAACATGTGCAAGAATGAAGAAGAGAGGACTTTATTCTCAGTCTTATTAACTTTATTAGTTCGAGGGATACTTAATGAATATCTACTAACCTGAGGCATGTGCTAATGATGAGCAATGCTATAGCGAACAAAATGATCCTTGATCTTTTAGATTATTTTTTATCTTTTGGGGGGGAAAAGAGAGAATTAGAAAGTCAAGACTGTTTTCTTTTTGAAGGTTTCAAAGTTAACTTTGGGGGTATTTTTGTTTTGATTGGTTGTGTAGTGTAGGTTATAATACATACTATGGAGGGAAAAGCAGGGAGCTGTGATAGATTGAAGGAAGACAATGACTGTAGAAATGGAATCAGCAGTGTACCTCTAAGGAGGCAACCTGTAAGCTGCTCCATGATGTGTATGAAGTAGTCAGTGCGGCCTTACTAGGGGACAAGACATCCCCTCACAGGAAAAAGTATGGACCCTGAAATGACTAAGAGTGACATATTCAAAGGGGAAGAAAGTGGTAAATCAAGGAGAATGTCATGAGCTGAGGTCATTTACAGCATTGCATAAAATGGCATGGGCTTGAGATAACTTCCTAGTCTTGATGCAAAGCAGTGTTACTGAAGAATTTAGCTAGAGAGTGACAAGACACAATTGGTATTTATATTAAGCACAATCTGGACGCTCTAAACAGAACAGGATGGAAGCAGAAAAGTCGTTTTTCTTTTATTATGTATATGTACAAGGACTCCAGGTGTAGTTTTGTAGGCTTATCATTAGACTATGAACCACAGGTCGGAAGTTCAAACCTACCAGCTGCTCCTCAGAAACCCTACACAGAGTCTCTGTGAGTCAGACCTGACGAAACATAACAACAACAATAAAAACAACAACATGTACAAGATAGTCTTCACAGGTTCTGGAAGACAAATTGTAAGCATGGAATGAAGAGGACAATAGCCAGTCAAAATCAAATGCTTGGCTAACACTTTCTAGATTTCTGGGATGGAGATCCCTATCAGTGATACATGTAAGAAAAGAGAAGAGAAGACAAGAGATAGTTCTTTGTGATGAGGAATAATGGCACGTTTGTTTTCAAGTGACTTTTATCCTGAAAAGTGTGGGCACCGGTAAGGAGCCCACAGAGAGATGGCTGCTGGGACATTGAAGCACCCTCAAATCTGCCAGCTCTTAGGAGGATTGCTACCACTTCAAGCAAGAGGAAACCCCTCTAGTTTTCTCCTAGTCACCTCTTCTTTCAACGGATACTGAATTGCTGATAGTTCTACTTGCTTTTGCATTATTTGACTTTATATCAGTGAAGCCATACTGCATGTTCTCCTTATGACTACCTTTGCTTACTCTGTGCTCTATTTGGGGTGAATGTTGGAGGGAGCTGAAGAAATGGATTAGTAGATAAAATGGGGGTACAAAGGGACTTGCACAGAAAGATCAAGGGTGATTAATAATCACCTTTACAACTGTACTTAACTTAAATGGCTATGGAGCACCAGCCGAAGTCCATACTCATTCAGTCAGACCACTTCTCACTTACTTTATCTGTCCAGCCCATCCTCCAGGGCTGGGGAAGGCACTTAGAAGTAAGGACTGAAAAATGGCTTAAAAATCTGCAATAGGGTATAAATATGAGAAAGTATAAATCAAAGGAATGATTAGAAAAAGAGTAGCAGGAGACTGGGAAGTGCCAAGAGAGGAGAGGAGAGCTAATACCTGAATGATTGTCATGGACCCTTGGGAGAAAGATGGAAACGGGACTCCAAACATCTGTGTTTTAGAATTACCTTTCTGTCATCAGTAGGGAGAGAATAAGGATGTGAAGAAGGTTATAGATGGTACAAATCTGAGGTACCTGCTGGGACTTAATGTGCATCAGGGAAGAGATCTTGAACCCTAAACATTCAGGAGCAATTTTAAGAGACTGTTCTTATCATTTTAAAAATTAGATTATATCTGAATCAAGAATGAGGTAGAGAAGCAAGAGTTAAGATTCATTATTGTTATTATTGTTATAAATGCTAACTCTCAACTAGTGTCCCCAAAGAGGCTGTACCATCACCAGGCATTCAGCCAAGCAGTCATGTATTATTCATATGGCCAGTTTGTTTATTATAAAATACTGTCAAGAGCTCCTCCAATTGCATATTGCACCCAACCTCTAAGCATTCAACTCTACATGGCTCAGCCTTTGCACCTTGAAGACATTTAGTCTTTCACCTCAATAGCTTTCTGTCATTCCGATGTCTCACAGGAATGTGTCACAGTCAAAACTGCTAATAACCAGTGTGACTGTATTGACTATGGAATTAAAAAATCATACATAGAACTCTCAGTAGATAATGATGTTATGGTAAAAATCACTGTAGTCTTAGGGACCACATGAACCATAGCCTCACCTAGCCTAAGACCAGAAGAACTAAACGGTTCCCAGCTACCATTACCAATATTCTGACCAGGAACGCAATAGAAGGTCCTACATAGAAAGAGAAAAAGTACAGAACAAAACCCAGATTTCTGAAAAAGATCAGACTTCCTAGAGCAATAGCTACCAGAGAAAGCCCCGAGACTCTTGCCATTTGAACTTGAAATTGAAGTAACTTCTAGTGGTCAACTTTCATCCAAAGAATAGAGTGTTGATGTTGTTGATGGTTTCCAAGGAGCATCTGGTGGGTCTGAATACCGACACTGAGGTTAGCAGTCGAGTACTTATCCTATAGCGCCACATCAGGACTACATATTATCTGTGAATATTTTACTATTAAATAACGACCTATGTGACACCAAATACTCTACATTTACTCTAAAATAAAGATAAGGAAAAGTAAGGAGGAGCAGGGAATCAAGATTAAAAGAAACAAACAACCAAATTGAAATAAAAAGAATATTTATTATTGACACATTGTGAAAAGTATAGTCAATGCTACGGAGTGATTTGTTTAAACCATTTTAAATGGAAATCCAATTTGCTATAAAAACTGACATTGATTGAATTGCCTCCTGCCCAAATATGTGTCCATTTGGCTGGGTCCTGACACTTGTTGGTTTGACAGTTATTTAGTGGTGTTTTATAGCAGTTCTATGATGGTTACCCATGATGCACTGTGATAATGGTGTTATATAGCAGTTCTATGATGGTTACCCATGATGCGCCATGATAATAGTGTTATATAGCAGTTCTATGATGGTTAACTCATGATGCGCTGTGATAATGGTATTATATAGCAGTTCTATGATGGTTACCCATGATGCACTGTGATAATGGTGTTATATAGCAGTTCTATGATGGTTACCCATGATGCACTGTGATAATGGTGTTATATAGCAGTTCTATGATGGTTACCCATGATGCGCTGTGATAATGGTGTTATATAGCAGTTCTAAGATGGTTACCCATGATGCCCTGTGATAAGCCACTAGGAGGATTGAGATTCTGGGGAGGATTGAGGCCCTGGTAATGTAGTGGATTATGAACTGGGCTGCTAATAACAAGGTCAGTAGTTCTAATCTACCAGTCATTCCACAGGAGAATGATGAGGTTTTCTGTTCCTAGGAATATTTACAGCCTCAGAAATGTCATTTTGAGGTGGAACCTACTTGGTGGCACACAACCACAACCACCATAATATGTAGTCCTTTCACAACCTGATTCAATGTAAAGCAGTTTCCTAGGGCTGTGACCAGCGGCCTCTTTTACCCTAGGAAAATACAGGGGAGGGTAATGAGAAGAGAAAGGGCAGTGCATCCTCTTCACCTGTGTCCCTAGGTCCGAGGAAAGATTAATGCCATGATATATCGAGATCTCCAATATGGATGTTGAACCTACAGAAACTGAAAGGAGACGCAGGCCTTTCTCCAGAAACCATAGAAAAAAAAAAGCCTTCCCCTAAACCTGGCTCTCTGAATTTGGACTTCTTGCCTTATAAACGGTGAGAGAATGATTTCTGTCTTTTAAAGTAATATACTTGAGGCAAGTCTGTTATAGCAGAACTGACAAGTAAGGCATAAACCTTCACCTTAAACACAATAAAATATGTATTTTTAAAAATGACTGTTAGGCCTATCTCACTAACTAGTTTGTGTGTTCCCCGAGAGCAGGGTCTGTAGCTGATGTTATGGGATGATTCAAGGATTTCTGGAAGTCACCATTAGGTCCCAGGTATCGAGGCAATAGAATTAAGTTGGTGGCAGAGACAAATGCAGGCATGGACTAGCCTTGATTTAGACAGTGTTTACTGAGTATCAGCAATCTGGAACGCTTTGTGTTTCTACTAAACTTTTCTTAAATCCATGGAAGACAAAGCACCGTTCCTCCCCATCAGTCATTCTCAACTAGTTGAAGAGAGAAAGAATATGCCCACAAAAGATCTTTAATAGCAACAAGTCAAACTGCATAGAACTGTATAATATACAAAGAACATTAGCCACAAAGGCGTCTCATCAAAATGTAGGCTATTCTTGTTGAGTGTCCACAAGTTGATTTGGATTCATAGGGACCCCATGTGACATAGTAGACTTGCCTCATTGATTTTTTTATCTCAGAGTCTCACTACCAAACATCTGATCAACAGTAGAGCTCTTAACAGTTTCACCACCAGACCTGCTGTTATAAGGTATGTAGACAAGCTTTACAATTCTCATTTTAAGGCTTAGGATGCTAAGAGTCAGAGATGTCCATCTACTCACTGCCTCTGAGGACATTCTGACTTTTAAGATTCCTACAGTCAGAGTTGTTGTTAAGTGCATGGAGTCAGTATCAACTCATTGTTGTTGTTGTTAGGTGCCATCGAGTCAGTACCGACTCATAGCAACCCTATGTACAACAGAACAAAACACTGCCTCGTCCTGAGCCAACCTCACAATAGTATACATATATAAAAGCATCCATAATCTATGTGTTTCTGTAACAAATTGGCATCTGTCATCATGGTCTGAAATGTGCCGTGCTAATGATGAACATTTAGCACAATTTAGACTGAA
>NW_006408680.1:3886070-3889841 GCF_000296735.1 Chrysochloris asiatica | reverse complement strand
GGTGAGGTTGGCCCAGGATCGAGCATTGTTTCGTTCTGCTGTGCATGGGGTCGCTATGAGTCGGTTCCGACTCGATGGCACCTGACAACAACAACAACTTTCCTCTGAACCATTTAAACAAGAAAGGTAACAATTCCATCATCTCCTTTGCACTAGTTGAGATTTTAGTTTAGTGTTTAAATGGCATGGATTAATAAAATTGGAGTTTTATTTTAAAGGAAATTCACAAGCTAACTTCCAACTAATCTTTGATCCTTTATTTTATTGAAAGATATAATTAACTGAAGAAATTATTCTTCTTGGGAGTACGTTGTCATAACATTTAAAGAAATTTCCCTTCATTTAAACTAAGTTACTATTTTATGTTGATGTGAATATTTCTGTATATTTGGCATGATAGTGCTTGCATCCTATTCAGTGTACTGAGCAAATAAACTCCATTTTAAACAAACAAACAAAAATGTATGTTGTGAAGCTTTTCATCTTGGCCTTAGTTTAGAAGCTGCACTGGAGCCTGTCTAAGAAGGCTGATCCTGTTAGTATTTGAATATAGGTGGCGTAGCTTCCAGCATCGTAATAGCAGGTAAGCAGCACAGTTGCTCTTGCTGAGTGCTGTTGACTTAGTTCTAGATAACCTGAGTAGGGTTGATGGGACTCCTGGTGTGGTGCTATAGGATAAGAACTGAGCTGAAAAGCATGAAATCAGACCCAAAAGCCGCTCCTCAAAAACTCTGTACAGGGTCGCTGTGAGTGGGAATTGACTTAAAGGCACTTATGATGTATTGCTGCAACCTTTTTAAAATTATCCTCAGCAAAACTTTAATTGCATAAGATATTAATGATATTGGATTTTTGCATTCCATTGGCTCACCTTACTTAGAAATTGGCACAGATATGGAACTCTGTTGAAAGGTTGGCCAGATAGCTGTCTTCCAAATTTCTTGGTATAGATGAGAGAGCACATCCAATGTTGCATCAGTTTGTTGAAATATTTCCATTTGTATTCTGTCAATTTCGGGAGCTTTGTTTTTCCACATTGCCCTCAGTACAGCTTGGAATTTTTTTAGTACCCATGATTCTTGGTCATATGACACCTCTTGAAATGGTTGAGCAAAGACCAAAATTATTTAGTATGATGACTCGGTATACTCCTTCCATCTTCTTTTGTTTCTTCCTGCATTGTTCAATACTTTGTCCATGAAATCCTCCAATATTACAACATGGAGCTTAATTTTTTTTCAGTTCTTTTAGCTTCATCTCTTCCCATATTTGTAATCCACTTGATTTCCATGTACTCTGTCAGTTGAGGCCTATGTGTAGAATAACAGTTTATGTTGCTGATAAATGATGTTTGCAATAATCTGTTGGTCTTACAAAACTCTGTCATGAGTTCTATAGCATCATTTCAATAACCAAGGTCATATTTTCCAACTAGTGGCCTTCCTCTTTGTTTCCAACTTTTGCATCACAATCACCAATAGCTATTAATAAATCTTGATTGCAAGTTTTATCAATTTCAGACTGAAGAAGTTGGTGGTGGTGATTGGCATGTGCTGTGGGGATGGTTCTGACTCATAGAGTTTCTGAGGCTGCAAATCTTTATGGGAGCAGAAAGTCTCATCTTTCTCCTGCAGAGCAGCTGGTAGTTTTGAACTTCTGACCTGAGGTTAGAAGCCCAACTTGTCACCACTATGCTACCAGAGTTCCTCTCAATTTCATTATCACCGTTTTAGTGGTTGGTGAGTAAATTTGACTAATAATTCTATGAATTGGGGTCCCCCTCATCGTTGTTAGGTGCCATCGAGTCGGTGTCAACTCATAGTGACCTTATGCACAACAGAATGAAACTCTGCCTGATCCTGGGCCAACCTCACTGTTGTTGTCACGCTTGAGCCCATTGATGCTGCTATTCTATCACAGATGATGACTGTGATTCCACTTCAATTTGTCATCCTTGGCATAGTAAACTATATGGTTATCCAATTCAAAAATGTCAATACCAATCCATTCCAACTCACCAATGCCTACGATTTCAATCTTAATGTATTCCATTCTATTTTTGATGACTTCCGATTTTCCTAAAATCATACTTTGTGCATTCCACATTTTTATTATTAATGATTGTTTGCAGCTTTTTCTTCTTCTATTGAGTTGTGCTCCATCAGCAAATGATGGTCCTGAAAGCTTAGCTCAACTCTCCTTTGAGAAGGCAGCTCTTGCCCAGTTGTATTTTGTGTGTCTTCAAATGTGAGGGCCTTATCTTCCAACATGACATCAGAAAATGTTCTATTGCTTTTCATAAGGTTTTTAGTGGCTGATCATTCAGAAGTGGTTCATTTCTCCTTCTTCCTAGTCTGTGTTAGTCTCGAAGTCCCCCTGAAATCTGCCCACCATGAGTGCCACGATGGGATTTTAAATTGGGGGGCAAAGCTTGGCACCACAGCAACTTACTTGCCATCACAGTTTAACAAACTGACCCATGAGTGGTGGCTGTGTGCTGGTAAGTCCCTCAGGACTCTAAAGCCACCACAATAGAGGTTTGAGTTCAGTTTAAACTATGGCTTCTGCATTTGAACAACAAGGAGTCTGTATGGATACATATCCAAAGAGTTAAAGATGGAGCTATGCAACTGAGCTCCATGAAGTCTTCTAACCAAGATTGGCCTGAGCTCAGAAGTAGGTGTAGGCTATGTATAGACAGAAAAGTTGGAGAGGGTTTTCTAGTCACCCCAAAAATGTTAGACAGAGTTTGCAGTCAAAACTGAGTGTGGATGCTAGAGTTTGATGTAACTGCTCAGAGGACTGGGTTCAACTTTGTTGTTGTTAAGTACCACTGAGTCAGTTCCAACACATAGCTACCTTGTATAACGTTTCCAAGGAGCTTCTGGTGATTTTGAACATCTAATCCTACAGTCCAAACAGACCTTGTGGTCCAGTGCTTTATCCCACAGAGCCACACCAGGACTCCTTTAGTTCAACTTTAGTTAATAGAAAATTGGTAAGAAAGTAGGGCTTTCAATGGGGAAGAGATGGAATCAGGAAATGGAATCTGGAAAAAAGGAATTTAGTTCTATTCATCAGAATGCTTCTCTTGCTGACATTTTTTGGTGAGCGGGTGGTCGAATTTGCATTGACCTGTGGCAATGTGCTGGATTGCGACGTCAGTTTGTCTGCAAGATCGCTGGCTCAAGATTACAGCTGATCTTCAGAAACCCTATACAGGGTTACTATTGATGGAAACCGATTCAATAGCACTTAACAAAAACAACACAGATCACGATGCATTATTTTTACAAAGTTTGAAAATTATTGTTGTTACTGTTATTGTTAGGTGCCATCGAGTTGGTGCCAACTCATAGAAACCCTACACACAGCAGAACAAAACATTGCCTGGTTCTGAGTCAGCCTCACACTGCTGCCCATCACTGCTGCCACTGTGCTAATCCATTTTGCTGAGGACCTTCCTTTTTTTCTCCGACCTTCTACTTTACTAAACATAATATCCTTCTCCAGTGACTGGTTCCTCCTGATAATATGCTCGAACTACAAGACATGAAGTCTGGTCATCATGGTTTCCAGGAGTTTGTTCTTCTGGCAGCCCATGGCACTTTCAATATTTTCCTCCAACACCCTAGCTCAAACACATCAATCCTTCTACTGTCTTCCTTATTCACTGTCCAACTTTCACATGTATATGAAGTTATTGAAAATACCTTGACTTGGGTCAGGTGAACATTAGTCCTGACATCTTTGCTCTTCCACACTTTAAAG
>NW_006408680.1:3878657-3883279 GCF_000296735.1 Chrysochloris asiatica | reverse complement strand
ACACACACACATATACACTTGGATTTGAAAGCTGCACCTGGGTTTTAAACTGGGCCCCATGCATTTTCCCTTCCCTTATTTGGCAGCACTATAGCAACCTGTCCTCCAACACTGTCCTGCTTCCTTGCTTGAGCACAATGGAAGGCTTCACATGTCTTCCAAAAGCTTAGGCACTGTTCTGCAGCCCTTTATGGAAGCTTCCCACGGAAAGGCACACAGAGGGATGCAGGGGCCCTGTTTGTCTGTGTTTCTGCCGAGAGCTGACAATTTAAGGGAAACAAGTGAGGCAAAGGACATCGTGAGTAAGATTTTAATGTGAGAATCCAGCATGCCAAAATGTTAATCACCCTCTCAGACCACTCACATTAAGGAAATCACATTTAGGCCAACTTCCTAAATATACTGCGTTTCCAAAGTATTTCTCCTCTATGCCACAACCAGAGTATCTTGTATTCTTTTGTGGGTTTCTCCCTTTGAATCTAAGCTCAAGGGTCAGATAAGCAATGTAATTCCTGTGTTTATACTCAGAAAAAGAAACAAATAAGATGAAAAAAAAGAATTTATGCAAACAGCAATGAAATATCATATTTCCACTGTAAGAGATTTCCAATTATTCAGAGGGAAATATTTAAATGAGAGTATTGATGAAGCATGAAGTATTTAGCTTGCCTGATCCAGCACGGTGCACTCTTTTATTCTTCTGGCAAGATCCTCGGAGAAGCTCTACTTTGATGAAAACTTCCTCTATTATATCCCTTTAGATTTGCTGGCTGTTGACTTTAATATTTTTTAATAATTATGTAATTAGCTCATCATCTCTTCCACATTCAGTGTTTCCCTCCTAGCTAGTTGGGTTGTTGACTGTAGGGAATTTCTGAAGTTCTGTGTACAGAATTAATCGTGGAATAATTTATCCCTGTGCCATTTATAGAGTCTTACTGACTCATGGTTCTGAACAGGTAGAAAGTCTGGGATGCTTTGAGGGTGCCAAAGGTCCTGTCATTACTGATTCCAGGAATCAATTTAAAATACAGTTTGTTCTTTATTCTATTCTATTTCTATTTCTCAACCTGTTAACTTTGCATTTGAAGTTATTTCTAAGGAAAATTTTAATCAAGGATGTTGGATTTGTAATCAAAATTTCGTGGTGTGTAAAATACAGAACTAGTACAGACTAGAGACTGAAACAGAGTAAGAAAGTGCTACTGACATTTTCATAGTCCTGCTATTGTGCTGTAGAATAAGCAGTGGACTACCAGGTCAGTTTGAACTGCAAGGTCAGTGATTCAAACTCACCAGCCACTCACAGCATCGCTGTGGAGTCGGAAACTACTCAATGGCAGTTAACATCAACGGACATTTTTGTGACAAAATAATTACTGGCGTGCATGAAGAGTTCCAATATTCTTGGAAAGCACCCTGGCGGTGCAGCATTGGGCTGTTAACCAGAAGTCTGCTAGTTTGAAGCCACCCGCCTGTCTGTGGAAGGAAGATGTGGCAGGATGCTTTTGTAAACATCGCCGCCTTGGAAATCCAATGGAGCAGTTGGTGTCTGTTTTACAGTGTCCCTGTGAGTCTGAATCAACTGGACTGCAGTGGGTTTTGTGTTCGTTTGTTTTTATTATTCTTGAAAGCAAATAGATCATTGTTTTTGGGTTTTGTTTAATTGCTTTTTTGAATGAAGAGAAATCCCTAGGCAGGAAAAAAGAGTTGAAAACATGACTGCTAACTGAAATGCTATCAGTTCAAATCCACTGAGAGGCATGTCAGAAGAAAGGCCTGGTGATGTCTTTCTAAACGATCCTGGTCACTGAATACCCTGTGGGGCCTACACTTCTCTACATACATGAGGAATTGATTGCAATGACAACTGGTTTCATTTTTATTTTTCCTATTCTCTTAAGGAACAAAGCAATAGTGCCTATGACCAAAGACTGCTCACAGCTAAATTCACCAGAGTGAGAATAGCATCAAATCACAAAGAAGGGTGCAGTGATAGGTGGGTACTTATAAATTAGTTCTCAACAGAGATAAACCGTAGTCATCTAATGCAAGAGCGAGTAGCCAGTCCATATGGGCCTAGAATGGCTGCTATTAAGGAAATACAAAATCTCAGGAGATAATTCTGTAAAATAAAAGTGCATTAAGTTTATTGGTATTACCCCTAAATTTAGGAAGTCACATTTTGAAAGCACTAATTGGTAGAAATTAAATTAAAGGAAGTTTCTGGTTATTAAAGGAAGAATTTTGAAACAATCTGAACTATGCATAAAAAAGTAATGTACTTATATACTGCCTTAGTGAGTAGCAAGCTATTTTGTTTAAAATCATTCAAAAAGAATTCTACCATAATTTCATGGGATCACTTCAGGACAAGCACAGATACTAGGTTTTGATAAGACACAATTGCCTAAAAGTTCTACTTTAATACTGAATCCTTGGTTACATGCTTCTTTTTTATTTTAATTTACATTTCAGCTGTTCAGATAAATACTCGTAGATTCCCTCTGCTAGTGTTATAGCAGCCAACACTAATCTGTCCTCAAAGTTATGGGTGCTGTCGAATCAGTACCTACTCTGAGCATCCCTATACACAAGAGAATGAAACCCTACCCCACCCTGCCCCAGGCTCACTATCATTGCTACGCCTGAGCGCAGTGCTGCTGCCATCGTGCCAGTTCATCTCATTGAGGGTCTGTCTCTTTTTCTCTTACTAAATATGACGTCCTTCTCCAGGGACTGGTCCCTCCTAACAATATGATCCAAATATGAGAGACTAAGTCTGGCCATCCTGGCTTCTAAGAAGCATTCTGGCTGTACTTCTTCCAATACAGATCTGTTTCCACTTTCGGCAGTCTGTGGTACTTTTCATATTCTCCTCCAACATCATAATTCAAATGCATCAATTTCTTCTACAGTCTTATTTATTCACATGCGTGTGAAACTGTTGAACATACCATAGCTTATGTCAGGCACAGTATACTCCTCAAACTGACATCTTTGCTCTTGAACACTTTAAAGATGTTTTGTGTAGCAGATTTACCCAATGCATTGTTTAATTCCTTGATTTCTGCTTCCACAAGTGTTGATGGTTGATCTGAGCAAAATAAAGTCTTTGCCAACTTCAAACTTTTTTACATTTATCATGATGCTATTTATTGGTCCAGTGGTGAGGATGCAACCCATACCAAAGACTGTATGTGACTTTTGATCATCATTAAAAAGCATTTTAACTCCTCTTCGCTTTCAACAAGCAAGGTTGTATGTATCATGTGCATGTTGATGAAACTTTTTCCAATCCTAACGCCACATTTTTTTTGTTTTGTTTTGTTTTGTTTTTTTACATATAGTATAGCTTCTCAGATTATTTGCTCAGCATACAGATTGAATAGGTTTGGTAAAAGAATATATCCCTGGTGAATACCTTTCCTGATTTAAAAAATTCAGTTTTCCCTTGTTCTGTTTGAACAACTGTCTCTTGGTCTATGTAAAGATTCCTCATGAGCATAAGTAAGTGTTCCATTTGCTTTAGCAACCCTATGCTGGAGAGGAAGTTTTACAGTTTCTTCTGGCATTCATTTTGATCTTTTTCTTCTTTCTTGTCTTCTTAATGATTTTTGGCTTTCTTCTTGTATGATATTCTTGATGTCATCCCACAACTCTTCTGGTTTTCGATCATTAATGTTTAATTCATAATTTTTTTTCTTAAGATGGCCTCTAAATTCTGGTGGGATATGTTCAAGGTCATAGTCTGGCTCTCATAGACTTGTTTTAACTTTCCTTAGGTTCAGCTTTAACTTTCTTATGAGCAATCGATGGTCTGTTCTACAGTCTGCCCCTCACCTTGTTTAGGTTAATGATATGGAGCTTTTCCACCATCTCTTTCTACACATGGACTCAGTTTAATGTCTATCTGATGATATCTATGTGTATAGTTATCTATTATGTTGTTTGAAAAAGATATTTGCAAAGCAGAAGTCATTGGTCTTGCAAAATGTTGTCATGTGATCTCCAGCATCATTTCTACCACCCAGGCCATTGGGAATAAATAAGGCTCTAGGAATTGATAGAATTTACATGGAAAGTTTTCAACAGACATGAAGTCCTACAGAGACACTCACTCATCTATGCAAAAAAATATGTAGAAGACAACTGTCTGTCCAACCAATTGGAAGAGATCCAGGTTTCTGCCCAATCCAATGAGAGATGGCCCAATGGAATGCAGAAATCACCAAATGATATCATTAATATTTAATGCAAGCCAAATTTTGCGGAAGACAATTTAAAAATGATTGCTGCAGTACATAGACTGGGAGCTGCCAGAAATTCCAGCCAGATTCAGAAAAGGATATGGAAAGAGGAAAGTCATTGCTGCCATCAGATGGATTTTGGTTATAAGCAGAGAATTTGTGCTTTACTGACTATGCAATGGCACTTGATGGTATGGACCATAACAAATTACTCATAACTTTGTGAAGAATGAGTGATATGAACAGAACAGGAGATACTGCTGTTGTAGTTCTGTACCCCTGAGTTGGTTCCAACTCACAGTGACCCTGTACAGGGCTTTCAAAAGTGGTTGGTGGGTTTGACCTGCCAATCTTGCATTTGCTAGTCCAGTG
>NW_006408680.1:3876664-3878533 GCF_000296735.1 Chrysochloris asiatica | reverse complement strand
ACTACATCTGTAGTGAAAGACAGTGGGGAAGCCCCATATCATCAGTGAAAACAAGGTCAGGACAGCCTATGGAACTGATTATTAATTGCTCATAAGCAAGTTTAGGAGTTCTGGTGTGGTGCTGAGGGTTAATGCGGCAGACTGCAAAGCCATTTGAACTGCAAAGTTGGTGGTTCAAGCTCACCAGCTTCACCTTGGAAACCCTATATGGGGTCGCTATGGGTCACAATCAACTCGACAGCACTTAACAACAACAACAAGAAGCAAGTTTAGGCTAAAGATGAAGAAAGGTAAAACAATATCTTGAGAGCACACATATGAATTTGAGCATATCCCAGCTGAATTTAGAGACCATGTTGAAAACATCTTTGATACACTAGACACTAATGACCAGAAACCAAATGTGTTGTGAGACAACATCAAGAACATCATGTATGAAGAGAGACAACGTTCATTAAACAAAACAGGAAAAGAGAAAAGACCAAAGTAGATGAGACTCTGTAGCTTGGTCTTGAGCAAAGAGAAGCTAAAGCAACTGGAAAAAATGATGAATCAAAAGCTGAACAAAAAATTTCAAAAGGCAGTTTAAGAAGACAGTCAGTATCATAATGAAATGTTCAAAGGCCTAGAAATAGGAAAACACAAATGGAAGAACATGCTCAGCAATTCGTCAAGCTGAAAGAACTGAAGAAATAGTTCAGACCTCAACTTGCATTATTTAAGGATTCTATGTGTGGAAATATAGAATAAGCACTAGATTAGTAATTGCAAGGTCAATAGTTCAAACCAACTAGCCACTCAGAAACTCTTTACAGGTGTTCTGTGAGTCAGAACCAATTCAATGACACACGACAACAACAATGAACATTAGCAAAATATTGAATAATTCATGAAGCTTCAAAAGAATTCAACCAAAAATAATTGGTCAGTTTTTAGTAATTTCCAGAGGTACCATATGATAAAGAACCCATGCTACTGAAGGAAGAAATTCAAGCTAAGGCTTTGGGAATAAATAAGGCTCTAGGAATTTATAGAATTTACATGGAAAGTTTTCAACAGACATGCAGTCCTACAGAGACACTCACTCATCTATGCAAAAAAAATATGTGGAAGACAGTTAACTGTCTGTCCAACCAATTGGAAGAGATCCAGGTTTCTGCCCAATCCAATGAGAGATGGCGCAATGGAATGCAGAAATCACCAAATGATATCATTAATATTTAATGCAAGCCAAATTTTGCGGAAGACAATTTAAAAATGATTGCTGCAGTACGTAGACTGGGAGCTGCCAGAAATTCCAGCCAGATTCAGAAAAGGATATGGAAAGAGGAATGTCATTGCTGCCATCAGATGGATTTTGGTTATAAGCAGAGAATTTGTGCTTTACTGACTATGCAATGGCACTTGATGGTATGGACCATAACAAATTACTCATAACTTTGTGAAGAATGAGTGATATGAACAGAACAGGAGATACTGCTGTTGTAGTTCTGTACCCCTGAGTTGGTTCCAACTCACAGTGACCCTGTACAGGGCTTTCAAAAGTGGTTGGTGGGTTTGACCTGCCAATCTTGCATTTGCTAGTCCAGTGTTTATTCTACATTACCACACCAGGGCTCAAAGGCATCCTGAATGGTTTAAAATAAGAGAAGATGTACGTCAGGGTTGTATCTTTTCTCCATATTTAGTCAATTGGTATGCTGAGTAAATCATCTGAGAAGTTGGATTATATGAAGAAGACCTTGGTATAGATTGCAGAAGAGTCATAAACAACCTGCAATACACAGATAACACAACCTTGCTTCCTGGAAGTGAAATATACATGAGATACTTACAGATGAAGATAAAAGTATAACCTGCACCTCAATG
>NW_006408680.1:3874661-3876564 GCF_000296735.1 Chrysochloris asiatica | reverse complement strand
AAGCACTCAGGAAAATATAGCCATTCAAACAATCAAAGGGTATACCCTGCAAGCCTGCCACACAGCCCCTCACCCTCCCTGAGTCCAGAGTCCCCAGCTGCTCCATCTCTCCACATCATCATCTCTGCCTCCATATCTGGACCACTGCTTCTCTGGATACGGTCCCGCACTCCACTTTTCTCCCTTGATGGTCCCAGGGTCGTCCACTCCTGGCCTGCAAAATCAGTCACCCCTCTCTTTTTGTTACAAAATGTCTACCTTTACATTTGCAACACTGACAATCAGTCCTGATAGCAATTATTCACTATTGAACCACAAGAATCTTATCCCCATCTCCTTTCACCAGTCCCATCCAGACAGGTTGGAAACCACTCAGTAGAGATTCTACCTTCCCCTGCACCCTCTGAAACTAGGCTCCCTCTTGAAAGGTTGTAAGCCAGTCCCTTCATGTCTTTGTAGCGCACCACCCTCCCACCCCCCATTTTGGGTAGTTAATGTCTAAGTTGCCCATCTTTGTCAACCCTGTGTACTGAGGGAGTAGGAATGATCCTCACTATAAAGATTCGTTTCCACTATGAGCTACTACATCCATAAGTATAGGTCAAGTTCATCTAACTGTAGTGGGTTACTCTTTTCTTCTTCTTCTTTCTTCCTCTACTTGAGTTCTGATCATCCAGCCATTGAAGCCAGGTCACTATCTTCAAGTATAGGTGTTCTTGTGCTTCTCCCCTTTGCTTCATATCAGCTGGACGCTTCACTCTCCACGCCAGTCCTCTCTGGCCATGCCCCTGTCCCTGGGCCCAGGAGTCCCCAGGTCATGCCATACTGCAGGCCAACCAGATCTCAGACCAGTCTGTCAGGAGTCTATTGAATGTGATCGGACTTAGCTTACAACTTCATTGCTGGTTTTTCCCCACCAGCAAGACCACATGCCTGCTTGTGTATTCCCCTTGAATCTCAGTCTTGGAAAGGGGTTAGCCCTGAGGGGACCCAACCATTTGCCTTCACAAGATAGATCTTTAAATGCTGATTTTGAAGATGAATGTGATGACATTCTGCTTAGATTTGTCATTCCTGCCATAGTAAACCATGCGATTGTCAGATTGAAAATAGTCAATACCAATCCATTTCAGCTCACTGATGCCTAGGATAATGATATTTATGCATTCCATTTCATTTTTGACAACCTCCAATTTTTCTAGATTAATATTTCATACTATAATGATAGTCTGATTATTAATGAATGTTTAAGCTGTTTCTTCTCGTGAGTTGTGCCCCATGAGCAAATGAAGATCCCCAGGCCTTTACTCCATTCTCATCATCACAGTCAACTCTGCTTTGAGGAGGCAGCTCTTCCCCAGTCATATTTTGAGTGCCTTCCAACCTGAGGGTCTCATCTTCCCGCACTTTATCTGACAATATTCTAGTGCTCTCCATCATGTTTCAATATTCAAAGTAGTGTGACCATGGATGCTGCTAAACTTTCAGAACATTTATTTGTTGATGGGGCATAACTCAAAATGAGAAGAAAGAGCTGTAAGGATCCATTAATAATTGGAACATGGAATGTACAAAGTATTAATCTAAGAAAATTGAAAGGTGTCAAATATGAAATGAAATTCTAAAAGATTGCTATTCTCGGCATTAGTGAGCTTAAATAGTTTAGTACTGGACATTTTGAATTGGACATCATGTGGTTTACTATGAGGGGAATGACAAATTAAAGAAGAATAACATCACATTCTTCATTCAAAACAACATTTCACATACCTATCTTGAAGAACGATGTTGTATGTGATAGGATACTAGCCATAGGCTTACAAGGAAGACCAATTAACACCATTATTATTCAAATTTGCATACCAACCAAAAAGAATTCTCTCTCTTTTCCAATCGCATGCTA
>NW_006408680.1:3869190-3872115 GCF_000296735.1 Chrysochloris asiatica | reverse complement strand
TCAACACAATGGTAGCAACAGTACGTTCAGAGATGACAACAATTAGGAAGATGGTGGCTGACTGGGCGGAGTTTTGTTCTGCTGTGCATAAGGTCGCTAGGAGTTGGAGTCAGTGCCATTACACCTAGCAACAACAAAGTATAATAGCAAAGATGAAAAGAATAAAGAGGTTAAAACATGACATATGTTCTTACTTAATGCATGCCAAAAATTAAGCAACTGCTTTGAAAGACTACATCTAAAGTGGTACATGAGCAAAAGTCAGATATAACAACATTGTCAACATTTAATTGTCCAAGCTTGAAGGGATGATGTTAATGTATTTTAAATAGTTATTGTAAATATAGTCCAGTATCCTAATAAAGCACCACAGGTGGTGCTGTGGGCTAATGCGTCAGACTGCAAAGTCGTTTGAACTGCAAGGTCGGTGGTTTAAGCTCACTAACTGCTTCTTGGAAACCCTATACAGGATCACTATGGGTCAGAATTGATTCTACGGCACTTAACAACAACAACAACATCTTAATAAAAGTGAAGGCTAGGGAGGGCTAAAAATAAAAAAGGAACCAAAAAAAAGATAATAATTAAATGAGACAATTAATAGTACAATAGTACAATAACTGGCACAGGACATGTAACTACATATACATAAAGGTATATGTATGTATATACACCAAACCCAAACGCATCACAACCCCATAGGACAAAGTGGAACTGCCCTATAGGTTTTCCAAGGCAGTAAATCTTTGCTGAAGCTGACTGCCAAAGCAAAATATCTTGGCATAAGAATTGAAGAAGAGTCATAAACAGCCTGTAATACACAGATAACTATGCTTTCGTTTAACAGCTAAGTGTTTTACCACTGGGTCACCAGGATTAACATATGTGGATCTTCCTGTTTGATCTAATGATATATAGAATTATGTTGTTTCATTTTTAAGTTTGGGGACATTTTTCTGTTGTCTTTCTGTTACTTATTTATAGTTTGATTCTATTATAATCATTCCATTGATACGTATATTCTATAGGATTTCATTTCTTTTTGACGTGTTAAGTTTTGATTTATGATTCTGAACATGATCTATCATAGTGGGGGTCTCTGCATTCTTGAAAAGAATGTGTGTATTTGGCTGTTATTTGGTGGAGTATTTTGTAAAGTTCTATTAGATCCTGCCCATTGATAGCATTCTAAGACCGTTATGAAATTCCTATTTCTCATGCTTTATTTCTTAGAGAAATGTTTTTAATAATGCTTATTACTTAACTTTAATTTTCAAAAGTGTCAAATATATTGCAGCATATATTTTTCTTATATATTTTTAATTATAGTGTAGATTTCTTATATAGGTCCCCTTCAGAGATTTTAATAGTTTCTTTAAAAATTCCATTATTTTGAAACAAAAGACTCATTTAAATGTGTCCAATAAATGGAGAAATCGGCAATGCTGACCACTTTTCTTACTGTAATAACATCTCCATACTATTGATGGGCTGCCATGTACTGAAAAACTCCAAGCGGGATATTAAAGCTTTAACTTCACACACATGTTCTTGCTGAGCAGTCCTGGGACAGTGTTCCAAGTCACATATTTGGGAAGCACTTTCAAAGCAGAATCTTGAATTGCTTTCTGCATTTAACTCTGTAGGATTTTCAGCTCAGTAAGAGGATGAGGAAAAGAAGCAGTGAGCTTGGAGCTGAGGTAAACAAACCTTGTTCATACCAATGCCTCGAATATGAAATATCTACTCATCATGCATTTGATGTTTAGTAAGTTTTGTAGATTAATAATCTTTTATGGTTTGTGAAAACAACTCAGTTTCCACTCATTTCTATTTTATCACATAATATTCTGTAATTATTGGAATCTTGGTTTGAACCTCAAGGTTGGTGGTTTGGACTCACCAACTGCTCCTCAGAAACACTATACACAATTTCTATGAGTCAGAACTGACAATTTTAGTCTCTTTCATAGATTCATATATTGTGAAGACTTAGTATTAACATTAAATGCTCTGGCTGTAAGAGTGTATGGAGTCCTGGTTGGCACAGTCAGAGAAGCACTGGACTGCAAGGTCAACTTGAACTGCAAAGTCAGTAGTTTAAACTCACCAGGCACTTGTTGGAAACCCTATACAGAGTCACTATGCATTGGAAGTGACTCCACAGCACTTAACAACAGCATTAGAATGTATGGGGAGTACAGTGACTGTAGATAAACAATGGATTTTGAACCAGAAGTTTGGTGATTTGAGTCCACTAGCTGTTTGCTCCTCTAGAGAAAGATGAGACTTTCTCCTTACACAAAGATGTGCAACCTTGGAAACCCTATACAGGGCCGCTGTAAGTTGGAACTGACTCCACAGCACTTAACAACAGCAGTATATAACACTGTATAATTAAACTTTCCCTGTTCAACAAAAGGAACCCTAATGGATGGAACATGTACTCTTTTTAGTAGCTATTAACACACACTAATGTTCTGGACTTGGAGTCCTGGTGTGGTGCTGCAGGGTAATGCACTGGACCAACGTCTGTTTGAACTGCAAGGTCGGCAGCTCAAGCTCACCAGCCCTTCCTCTGAAACCCTATACGGGTTCACTACGAGTTTGAACTGACTTCACGGCATTTGACAGCACCAAATAACACTGTATAATCACAGTTTCCCTGTTCAAACAAAGGAAACCTAACTGATAAAAAAACAAAAACAAAAAACTTGCTCCTTTTTGTTGATATTAACACGTACTAATTTCAATTTGATTTTTCTTTGAAACATAGCTTATTTAGAAGTTATTATGCACTGGTAGCACAGTGGTTATGAATTGGGCTGCTAATGACATGGTCAGCAGTTCAAAACTGCCAGCTGCTCCGTGGGAGAAAGATGAGGCTTTCTGCTCCTGTAAAGATTTATAGCCTCAGAAACCCTG
>NW_006408680.1:3867957-3869090 GCF_000296735.1 Chrysochloris asiatica | reverse complement strand
ATAATTTGAGTAGAATTGGTGACAGCTCTTTCCTGAATGTTTGGTAGAACTCACCAGTGAAGCCATCTGGGCCTGGACTTCTTTTGGTTGGAAGTTTTTTGATGACCTGGTCAATTTCTTCTTTGGTTATGGGTCTGTTCAGGTTTCCTATTACTCTCTGTGTAAGTTTAGGTAAGTTGTGTTTTTCTAAAAACCTATCCTTCTCTTCTAAGTTTTCAAATTTGTTGGAGTACAACCTTTCATAGTATTTTGTTGTTATCCTTTTGATTTCTTTTGGCTTTGTTGTGACATCATCCATGTGGTTTCTAAAGTGTGTTATTTGTATCTTCTGCCTCTTTTCTTTTGTTAGGTTTGCCAGTGGTTTGTCAATTTTATTAATCCTTTTAAAGAACCAGCTTCTTGTCCTGTTAGTTTTTCTGTAGTTTTTTCCTGTTTTCCATCTCATTTAGTTCTGCTCTGATCTTTATTATTTCTTTTCTTTTGGGGATTGTATGTTCCCTCTGTTGATCTGTTTCTAATTGATGGAGATGCTGTGTCAATTTGTTAATTTTGGTTCTTTCTTCTTTTTGGATGTGCACATTTATCACAATGAATTGACCTCTCAGCACCACTTTTGCCATGTCCCAAATATTTTGGATGTTGTGTTTTCATTCTCATTTGCTTCTAGGAACTTCATGAATTCACATTTGATTTCTTCTACTACCCAGTCACTTTTCAGCAGGGTGTTTTCCAGTTTCCATGTATTCAACTTTATTTCCTTGGTCTTCTTATTGTTGGTTTCTAGTTTTATAGCATTGTGGTCTGAAAAGATACTTTGTAGCATTTTGATGTTTTTAAATTTATAAATGCTTACTTTGTGACCTAACACATGGTCAATTCTGGAGAATGTTCCATGTGCACAGGAAAAGAATGTATATTGTGCTGTTGTTGGCTTGAATGCTCTGTACACATCTATGAGGTCAAATTGGTTGATTGTGCTGTTCAGTTTCTCTGTGGTTTTGTCGAGTTTCTTTCTGTTTTTTTCTATCCCTTTTCGAAAGTGGTGTATTAAAATCTTCCACTATAATTATAGATTTATCTATTTCTTTCTTCAATTCTAGTAGAGTTTGCTTCATATATCTTGATGCACTTTC
>NW_006408680.1:3863617-3867857 GCF_000296735.1 Chrysochloris asiatica | reverse complement strand
TGACCCAAATCCTTTATAAGCTTTAACATGTCTGTTACTCCTGTTTTTTCTTATCATGTTCAAAGAATGGCATTACAAAACCTTGAATTATGATTGCTGTCCTTGTAGTTCTGGGAAATTTTGCCATGTGATTTTTATGCCATATTGTGTAATGCGTACAAGCTATGAAGACTGTTTTCCTTTTGAACATTATATTTTATTATTGTTAAATTTCTCTCATTTAATTTAATACTTTTGACTATATTCCATTATTCAGAATGGTTAATACTGCCACTACTCACCTGTCAGTTTTAATTTGTCACACTTTGGTGTCTTGCTTATTGCTTTGATGCTGCAAGCCATGACATCGCTATTTCAAAAACAGCCTGGTCACCCATGGTGTTCAGGTTTATATGGTGTTTCCAGACAAAGACAGACTAAGAAGAAGGATCTGGGAATTTACCTGTAACATTAGTCAGTGAAAGCTTATGACTGTTCTTTGATACAGTGCTGGAAGGTGAGCTGTTTTTCTGTAGAGTTAATGGTTTCTTTGTTCCACTAAATTTTCTGGGCTGAGTTCTTTCTGTTTATTGATTTTCTATCTTTTTCTTCACTGCTGTTGATTTTGTGTTTACTGTTTGTTTGTTTTAAGTTTAGTTTATTCTTTATTTTGAAGAATTGATTTACCAATTTTCTACATTGTTGTTGTTGTTGTCAGGTGCCATCGAGTCGGAACTGACTCATAGCGACCCCATGCACAGCAGAACGAAACAATGTCCGATCATGGGCCAACCTCACTACCGCTGCCACACTTGACGCCATCAATGATGCCACCTGGCCATTACATCTCATTAGGGGTCTTCCTCTTTTTCTCTGACCCTCCACCTTACCCAGCATTACATCCTTCTCCAACGACTGTTTTCTACATGGTTATCCTAAAATTTACCTTTATCTTTCTCCATTTATATCTTGCTATCTCATTTACTTCCTGTCCGTACAGAAGTTCTACAACTACTCCATTTATTCCCCCTTTTAATTTTGAATTGATGATCATTTACAGATTGCGATCTCTAGGTTCCTATTTTAAGTTTGGAAGCTTTGTTTTGCTGCTGTCTAATGTTGTTGGTTCTCTCCCGAAAGACTCTGTTTAATATTTCTTTGAAACTTGCTCTGGTTTGTATAAAGCCCTTCATTTCTGTTTGCCCAGAAATGTCCTAGTTTTGTCATTGCATTTGAAATAAAATTTAGATGGATATATGGTTCTTGATTTGCATTCTTTTCTGTTTATCATTCCATTGCTTTCTTGCATGAATGGTGGTCTGCCAAGAAATCAGAGATTAATCTTATTGGTGATATTTTGTTTTTCATGAATTCCTCTCAGAATTGTTTCTGTATCTTTTATTTTGGAAAATTTGATTATGATATGTCTTGGACTTACTTTTGTGGTTTACCCTGTATGGAGTACATTGAACTTCTTGGATGGAAAATTATTGTCTTTCATAATATGAGGGAAGCTTTCTGCCAATAAATCTACAATTTCTTGGTGCCTTTTTTTCTTTCTATCTCCTGTTCTGGATTTCTAACTATGTATAAATTATTTACCTTGATAGAGTCCTACATAACTCTTATTGTTGTTGTTGTTGCAAAGTGCCCTTGATTTGGTTCTAACCCATATCGACCCTGTATAGAGTTTCCGAGGATTAGCAGGTAAGCTTGAACCACCAAACTTGCAGTTCAAACGGTTTTGCTGTCTGGTGCATTAACCCACAGTGCCACCTTAGATTTCTGTATTATTTTTTTCTGATTGATCCTCTAACAAATTAGTCTTGAGAATTGTCCTCACTATTTAGCCATTTCTTTCTTCTATGGATTCAATGCTATTTCTATGGCTTTCGATTGAATTATCAATTTCTGAAATTTCATTATCAATATTCTAGGCTTCTAGTTGCCGCTTTTGTATTTTTTTCATATGTTGTCTGTTCACTTAAATTTTTTTGTTCTTTTAACCTTTTTCTGAATTATTCTAGGATGTATCTGTGTGTTTTCCTTTTGGTTTTCTGATTTCGGGTATTTCACATTTCATTATTATACTCAGACTTCAATGCCACCCTTTAAAATCTGCTTAAAGCCTATATTTAAGTATTAATTCCATTTATTTTAGTTACTCTGAATTCAGGAGCAGATTTCAGCATCTCTTCTGACACCTCTTTTGGTCTTTTCTTTCTTTCCTGTAGTTTTGATCACTGCTTTCTTTGTGTATGACGTTCTTGATGTCATGCCACAACTTGTCTGCTTTTCAGTCACTGGTGTTCAATTGTCAAATCTATGCTTGAGATGATCTTTAAATTCAGGTGGTGTATATTCAAGGTTAAACTTTGGCTCCCATGGTTTATTTACATTTCCTTCAACTTCAATATGAATTTCCATAAAAACCATTGATGGTCTATTCCACAGCTGGCCTCGGATCTTGTTTTTATTGATGAAATTGAACTTATTTATTATCTCTTTCTGCAGATGTAATCAGTTTTATCCCTGAGTATTGTGGCACTGTGGGTTAATGTGCCAGACTGCAAAGCCATTTGAACTGCGAGGTCGGCTGTTCACGCTCACCAGTCACTCCTTGGAAACCCTGTATAGGGTCGCTATGGATCAGATCCAACTCGACGGCACGTAACAACAATGTTCCATCCTGTGACATCCACTATTTATGTTTCTGAAACAAGGTATTTACAATGAATATTGTAAATATCCTTGGTCTTGCCGAAGTTTACATTAGCAATTCCAGCATCATTTTTAACATTGTTGTTGTTTTTGTTGCCAAGTGCCATTGAGTTGATTCCAATGCATAGCAACCCTGTATACAGAGTTTCTTCTGAGTGACTGGTAGGTTTTAACTACCACTTAGCAGTTAGCAATCCAGTGTTTATCTTGTAGTACCACACCAGGACTACAATTCTATTATAAAGTCTGTATTTCCCAGGTACTGATTTTTCTATGTTTACAATGTTATCATTTCAATTACTAGTTATTGTCAATGCACCATTGATTGCACGTTTGATCAATTTCAGAATGAAGAAGTAAAAATCTTTAATTAATTCATCTTCTGCATGTGGCCAGTGCATAAATTTGAATAATATTAGAATTAACTGATCTTATTTGTAGGAGTATGAATATCATTCTATCACTGACAGCTTTGTGCTTCAGAATAGATCTTTAAATGTTCCTTTTTAGTTTTTAATTTTTTTGTGTGTGAATTATGTGGGTTTACATGAGAGAACATCAGTTTTACATTCATCCTATCATATTTCATTTCATTGCAATGGTTACCATCCCATCCATGCATCATCAAATAACCAAAGGATACATCCCACAGGCCTGCCCCCTGGCCATCAGCACACAGCCCCTCTCCCTCCCTGAGTTCAGTGTCCCCAGGCACTCCATCTTTCCATGTCATCGTCTCTGCCTCCATTTCTGGCATCACTGCTTCTCTGGGTAGTGTTCTGCACTCCACTCTTCTCACTTGATGGTCCCAGGCACCTACACACCTGGACTGCAAAATCAGTCACTCCCCTTCTTTTGTTACAAAATATTTACCTTTACATTTCCGAACCTCACAGTCAGTCCTGATAGCAATTATTCACTATTATACCTCGGGAGTCTTATCCCTTTCACTCCTTTCACTAACTCCGTTCCAAAAGGTTGGAAACGAACCATTCAGTGGAGATTCTACCTTCCGCCGCCCCATCTGAAACTAGGCTCCCTCTTGAAAGCTTATAAGTCAGTCACTTCTTGTCTTTGTATCGCTCCGCCCCCTTCATTTTGGGTTTGTTGTTGTTTTTAAGTACTGTGGAGTCAATTCCGACTCATAGCTACCCTGTACAGGGTTTCTGATGCTGCAAATCTTTATGGGAGCAGAACGCCTCATATTTCTCCCATCGGAACAGCTGGTAGTTTCGAACTGCTGACCTTGAGATTGGCAGCCTGACTCATAACCATGATACTATTAGAGCTCCTTTTGGGTAGCCAATGTCTAAGTTGCTCATCCCTGTCAACCTTATGTACCAATGGTGTGGGAGTGATCCTTGCTGTAAAGATTGTTCCCTTTTTAAAGCTACTACATCCATAAGTATAGGTAAAGTTCATCAAATTGTAGTAGGCTACAGCAAAAGGAAATGGTTAATGTTCAACCATTTCAAGAGATACCATATGAACAAAAGCCAATGATACTCAGAGAGGAAGTCCAAAGTGCATTGAAAGAAGT
>NW_006408680.1:3856286-3857877 GCF_000296735.1 Chrysochloris asiatica | reverse complement strand
GAGACAGGCTTCCCTCTTCATGTATAATGTCTAGCATCTGGTATCCTGTTCCATTGGTGAGATATTATGGGGTATGATTGTAGCTTGGCTATATGGCCAAGATTGCTGTCTCTTCATTGGTAAAGTAAGGAGAAAAAGCTCCCACCCCCAGGAAAAGAATGAGCTCAAAAGGACCAAAGACAGAAGTGATATAAAAGCAGAGACAAAAACCACAACTCCAGAACAAAAATAAAACCGTAGCGGTCTGATCAGTGGCAGGAGTAAAAGGGTCCCTCCCAGGTCAACTTTAGGGATGGGTCCCACAGTCAGACATCATAAGCAGCTGCCAAAGGGTCAGTCCATGGGACCAATGGGGATTCCATGAGAGAACTGTGGGTTCAATGTTGGACCCTTTTGGGGGTGCATGTCCACCTGCCTGAAGGTGTCTGGCCTGGGTAGAGAGGGCATGACAGGGAAGAGGAGGAAAAATGTGTAGAATTCCCCACTCCTCTTTTTTCCAATGTTGCTGTGCAGGTTTCACTGTGTCAGTCTGGCTGTTGCCCCACCCTCTGAATGCAGCCTGAGTGGGAGTGCTCCACAGGCAGAGTCCCGAGCCATGAGAGATTCCGGAATCACAGCATTTTCCTTTATACAGTGATTTTTTCACCTGTGGGTGCGGGAAACTGATGCCCTGCACATTATACTAGATCTAGAGATCTGGAACAGTTCCATAAAAGCACCTTCTCGGAATTTTTGGCACCTTCTCCATGGAGATCATCCTACCTAACTCTGCTTGTCCCACCTCCAAAACCAGAAATCCTTAAATGTTCTTCTGATAATCAGTGTGAACATGTTCTCTTCAATTTGTCATTCCTGGCATAGTGGACTATGTTTTTCTAGTTCAAAATGGCCAATGTCTATCTAATTCAACTATTGCTGTGTAGGATACTGATCTTTGTTAGTTCCAATTCAGTTGTGATGACTTCAAATTTTTGAGAGCCATACTTTGTACGTTCCACTCTAAATTTTAATGGATGTTTGAATTTGTCTGTTCTCACTGTGAGTTATATCACCTTAGTAAGTTAAGGTTTTAAAAGCTTTACTCTATCCAAATCATGGAGGTCAATTCTTCTTTGAGGAGGCAGCTCATCCCCACTTATATTTTGTATGCCTTCTAAACTGAGGGGATTCTACTTCTAGCATTTTATCAGAAAATGCCCCACCAATGTTCTTAAAGGTTTCACTGGTCAATTTTCTCTGGCTTTATTCATAATTCCTTCTTGATCCACATATTATTGGGATATTATGACACTTAAAATTTCCAAGGATTTGGATTTCTTATTGTTATTGATCTCAATGTAATTATATTGCAAATCAGTATACTCTGTTCTATTTGAAATATTTATACACTTTTAAGACATGTTGCATGGTCCAAGATGTGATCTGCCTTGGTGTATATACCATGTGCTATTGGAAAAAAAACAAAAAACAAAAACAAAAACAAAATGCCCATTCTCCTGCCCATTCAAAAAAAAAAAATGCCCATTCAGAGTTCTATAAATAACAATGATAAAAAATATGGTTGCTAGCTCTGTTCATTATATATAATGAA
>NW_006408680.1:3853176-3854950 GCF_000296735.1 Chrysochloris asiatica | reverse complement strand
AGTGATACAGAGTTTTGGAAAATCTAGTTGATTAGTCTATGAAACCATACTACCAGGGTCCCCAACTCACTAAGTGCATCCTCTGAAATCTCAGGCTCTGTCTAGTAATAACTCATCAGTCTGTGTAAGACCAGTAGAGCAAATGCAAGTCAAATCAATGATAGCAAAATAAATGTTTTGTTAATTTTCCTCCCAAACAGATGCCTTTACATGTTTTTTTTTTTTTATAAATAAATACTCTGTTCTTAATATATTCACTGTAGCTCAGCTCTGATTATCTCAATATTATTTAAAACCTTTTTTTTTTTTTCAGAACATTGAATATATTTTATGATAATGGATTGTCATTGTGAATTTTGGGTTATTCTTTATTACTAATAAATGCCAGGAAATAAAATAAATTTCATGTCCACTTTATGACCACATAACATTTTATGTACTTAAAGGTATTTACTTATACTTTTTAAATGGCAGTACAGGAGAGCATTCCAGTACATTTATTGTTCCTGTTTTGCTTTCAATGGTATGCAAAAGACTAGTTTGAAAATTCCTCATGAGTTTGTTTTATCCTTATGCATTATCGTTATATATTAAGTGTGTTTACTTTGTGTCTCTCTGAAAATGATGTAGCTCTGCAATGCTTGGCCTCTGGGTATGAAGAAAGTATTGAGTTAGCCTTGGCTATAAATTGGTAGCACTGGGATGGACAACTACTTAACTTATTATATTATTTTTCACAAGACGCCATCCTTTGAAATGCTTCCCATTTGTCAACCTAATAGCTCAGTTGGTATCTCCAGTCGCTTTTATTGTCTGGGTCAGCTAGCTCTGGAGGTTGGAGTGGTGCTTGGGAGGTCAACGTGGGAGTTTTAATTCTGTGTAGGGCAGTGAGCTTCTCAGTTAGAAGCATCATTGTACACAGTCACCACCTGCAACTCTCACCTTGCTGTCATGTAGCTGTGTGATAATGGTTATAAAGGTGGTGCGGTGAGGGAATGTAGGTGACACAGTGCAATCCATCATTACTACTGGAGAAAATCAGGGTGACTATTCCACTGCCTATATGGTTTTCATCCTTAAATCGGGAAATGTGTGCAAGGATGTGAAGCTATAGATGCTTTCCTTTACATTAATATGTTTCATTAAACCAAATATGACTCCAAAGATTTATAGAATATGGATTATTGAAAGACAAATTCAGTAGATGGCTGAACTTTAACCTTCTTTGAAAGCATATGTCATGTCCAGAGTTTTCATAAATGTATTGTGCTAGACTCAGATAGTCCGTCAGACCTGTACTTGAAAGCATTCTTTTTTCTAAAGTTCCGCCATCATGATCCATCATTCATCTATCCATTTGTCATATTGTGGTGGCTTGTGTGTTGCTGTAATGCTGGATGTTTGTCCCGTATTTTAAATACCAGTAGATACAGTGCCAGAAGACAAAAACACCCAGGCTGAAAGGCACTCAAAATATGACTAGGGAAGAGCTTCCTTTTCAAACTAAAGTTGACTGTGATGACACAAATGGAGGAAAGCTTTCCAGACCTTCATTGGCTGATGGGGCACAACTGAAAATGAGATTAAACAGCTGCAAATACCCATTGATAACCTTAACTTGTAATGTATGAAATATGAATCTAGGAAAGTTGAAAGTTGTAAAAATTGACATTGAAAGCATAAACATCAATATGCTTATGGTTTACTCTGCCAGGAATGACAAATTGAAGAGGAATGGTGTCACGTTCATCTTAAAAAAAAAAAAAAAAAAAAA
>NW_006408680.1:3851737-3853076 GCF_000296735.1 Chrysochloris asiatica | reverse complement strand
ATCGAACATTGTTTTGTTCTGCTGTGCATGGGGTCGCTATGAGTTGGTTCCGACTCGATGGCACCTGACAACAACAACAACAACAACAATCTTTTTTTCCTCTTCTTTCTTCAAGTTAAGTTCTGATCATCCAGCCATTGAAGCCTAGTCAAGTGGCTACTATCTGAAAGTATGGGTGTTGTTGTGCATCTCCCCTCACTTCATATCAGCTGGATGCTTGGCTCTCCACTTTAGTTTTCTGTGGCTATGTCACTGCCTCTGGGCACAGGAGTCCCTGGGTCTTGACATACTGCTGCCTAACCAGGTCTCCACCCCGGGTTCACAGGAGTCTATTGAATGTGATCAGACTTAGCTCACAACTTCATTGCTGTTTTTCCCCCTCTTCCCCTTATTGGTGACCAACGTTGTCATCAGCCAGATCACATGCCTGCTCATGTATTCCCCTTGAGGGAGTTTGTCCTGAGAGGACCTGACAACCTGCCTTGATGGTTCCCGGGTGAACAGCTTGATCGTTCTTTTAGTCGTCAGACGGCCTTTATTGTGTTTTAGTTTTCCTGCCGGTCTTTCTTTCACGTAATATAGTCTGTTCTTCTAGCCACTCCAGGCTGGTCTACTTGCCCTTTCTTTCAAGTGGAAATTTTCCACCTCAGATGATTCTGGATGGGGTTCAGGAGTCCACCTATGGTCTTATGCAATGCATAGACTTCAAGGAAGTCTCTTTCACTGGGCAAATTCTAGCCCCCTTTAAGGTATTCTAATCAGTTATAGGCTGAAGATGGACTTACAAGCTTTCTATTGTGATGTTTTCCTGGCTATTCCTTTCTCTCCCTCTCAAGTATCTATTTTACAATGCTTGGTAAGGGAAACCAAGATTCAAAAGACAGCCAAGCATCTTAACATTATTCCCCTCTTTTACCTATTCAAACCATGCCTCAGTCCCTGTATCCCAGAGCCCTGTTTTTTTAAGCTTGTACATACATCATCATTTATCTCTGATACATTTAGCCCATACAAACCTGCCTAACTGCTTTCCCATCAGACTTATTCTTCCATTGCCATTGCCCTTGTGTATTGCCCCCTCTCCACACCGGCTCCCTAGCACCCAAGCTATCCTGTGTCTATCCCCTACCCTGTGCTCTATCTTCTTCTCTCTCCCTCCCCTCACCTCAAACCATACTTCCCAGTGACCAGCAATATATGCTCTTAATTATGTTGAGGAATTTCCCTTTGATTCCTACTTTGTGGAGTTGGTTTTTTTTCTAATCAGAAATGGATGTTGGATTTTGTCAAATGCCTTTTCTGCATCAATCAATATGATCATGTGGTTCCTTTCCTTTTT
>NW_006408680.1:3846504-3851637 GCF_000296735.1 Chrysochloris asiatica | reverse complement strand
TGTAAAAATTGACATTGAAAGCATAAACATCAATATGCTTATGGTTTACTCTGCCAGGAATGACAAATTGAAGAGGAATGGTGTCACGTTCATCTAAAAAAAAAAAAAAAAAAAAAAGTCTATCTTTAATGAAAGAGTAAGAATGAATGGTTTAAAATCAGGAAAGATTATGTGTATGCCAGGGTTTTATTCTTTCACTACACTCATTCAGTCTGTATGCTGAGCATATAATCCAAGAAGATGGATTATATGAAGAAGAATGTGGCATCAGGATTGGAGGAAGACTCATTCATTAACAGTCTGTGATATATAGATGATACAACCTTTCTTGCTGAAATGTAAGAGAACTTAAATACTTACTGATGAAGATCAAAGACTACAGCCTTAGTGTAAGTTGCATCTTAATGCTAAGAAAACAGAAATCCTCAACACTGGACCAAAAAACAACAGCCACATAAATGGAGAAAAGATTGAAGTGTTAAAGACTTCATGTTGCTTGGATATACTATCAACACTCATGGAGTCAGCAGTTAAGAAATCAAATGACATTTAATTTGGCAAATCTGCTGTATAAGGCCTCTTTAAAGTGTTCAAGAGCAAAGACGTCATTTGGAGGACTAACGTCCACCTGACTCAACCCATGGCATTTTCAATACTTTCATAAGCATGTGAAAGTTGGTTAGTTAATAAGGAAGACAGTAGAAGGATTGATGCATTGACTTGGGGTCTTGGAAAAGAATACCAAAAGTACCATGGACTGTCAGAAGTACAAACAATTCTGTTAGAAGAAGTATAGCTCCTTAGAAAACTATGTCTTTCATATTTCAGACATTCTATCAGGTAGGACCAGTTCCTGGAGAAGGACATCATGTTTGGTAACGTGGAGAGTCAGCAAAAAAGAAGAAGACCCCAATAAGATGGATTGGCACATTAGCCGCAGCAACGGGCTCAAACATAACAAGAATAGTAAGGGTGGCACAGGACTGGCCAGTGTTTATTCTAGTGTGCAATGAGTCACTATTGGTCTGAATAGACTTAATCGCACCTAACAACAATAGAAATACAAACAAACACACACTGTCTGTGATACCAGCTGATGTTATGTGTCCTTGAGTCAGTTCTGACTCATAGCAACCCAGTATAGAGTTTCCTAGGAGGAACTAGTGGGTTTGAATAGTGACCTTTCAGTAGGCATGCCAGTGGGTATCCAATAGCGCCATAACTAATAGCATTCAGTAAATATTGAATGACTAAATGAGTAAATATTTAAGTATTGTAATAGTTGTACCCTTTTTACTAAGTCAAATCTTGTATTTCTTTAAAAGAATAGCACCAAAATAAGAATATTATATCCTTTGGGATTACTTGTGAATTTACTTAGGTAAATTTTCTTTCATTCATCTCCTACTATCACAATTTATACCTTCAGATCTTATGTATGGACTAAAAGAATAAACTCTAACTAGTCCACACTATGATGCTGTGTGGGTTAATGCACTGGACGACAAAGTCGGTTTGAAACACAAGGTCTGCAGTTCAAGCTTGTAATATTTTAGAGATTGAATATATAATGCTTGGTATAATATATATTATAGTATATAATATATATATATATATATATATATATATAGTCAGTTCGCTATGAGTCGGAACTGACTCCACGGCACAACAACAATATATATATATATATATACATATATATGGATTAGCAACATATTTACTGTTATTTTTAACTGTCACAGAGTTGGTTCTGACTCATTTGTTGTTGTTGTTGTTATGTGCCATGGAGTCAGTTCCGACTCATAGCGACCCTGTACAGTGTTTCCGAGGCTGTAAATCTTTACGGGAACAGAATGCCTCATCTTTCTCCTGCGGAACTGCTGGTAGCTTCGAAGTGCTGACCTTGTAGCTCACAGCCCGATTCATCACCACTACGCTACCAGGTTCTGACTCATAGCAACCCTTTTTTCAAGGATTGTCTGATGGGTTTGAACCACAAATCTTTAGGCTAGAAGTCTAGTTCTTATCCTACAGCACTTCACCAATATTCCATAGCATCATATTAGACATATTAGACATTTGAAACATAAATTAGGCATAATGTCATAGCAACAAAAATTGTACTGAAGAAAAAATAAACAGAAAATCAAAAACTCTGAGATAATCATAAAGCCAAATTCATATACAACTGGAATCCTAGGAAAGAGGGAAATTTATTTAAAGAAATAGTGAAGACTTTTTTCCTAAATTTAAATAATATATAAACTCATGAATTCAACAGATTCAGTGAACCATAAGCAGAGAAGACATGAAGAAAATTTAAGTCTTATCATTATAAGATTAGTTAAAATCAGTGAAAAAAATCTTAATGATAGGGGGGAAAATGGCATGCTCTATACAAGGTGCAAGGAAAATCATGTACAGGAGACTTAAGAGTAGAAAGATAAGAGTAGAAATCAATGACGTGAGTCAGGAGACTTCATCTACAACAGTGAAAGATGGGCAGACATAACATCATGCTGCAGTTCTAACCTCACAGACTAGAATAAAGGTGAAATAAATTGTACAGTGGTTAGGAATCAGGCTGCAATCCTCAAGGTCAGCAGTTCAAAACTACCAGCTGTTCCATGGGAGAAAAAGGAGGCTTTCTGCTCCTGTAAAGATTTACAGCCTTGGAAACCCTGTACAGGGTCGCTATGGGTCAGAACCAACTCCACGCCACAGAACTACCACCAAATAGTCTTTTCAGATTCACAAAAGCCAAGAAAAGTCCAACAATGAAATATATATTAAAAGAAGCCTTTCAGGCAAAGGGACACAAGACTAGCTAGAACTGTGGAGCTATCAAAAGGAATGGAATATTCTAGAATGGCAAATTGTTGCTGTTGTTGCTAGGTGCCATCCAGTCAGTTCCAACTCATAAGGATCCCATACAGGGTTTCCGAGGAGCAGTCGGTGGACTTGAACCACTGACCTTTCATTAGCAGTGCAGTGTTTATTCTACAGTATCACACCAGGACTCCAGAATAGCAAAAAGTTGGCTAATAAGGAAGACATAATTCCTTATTTTAAAAACTTCAGAAATAATTTAAATATGCCAAATCATTACTAAGTTCTCATCTCAAGAAACTAGGAAACAAATAACAAAATAATGACAGAATAAGTTAAAATAATAAACAATGAATATAAGAGTAGCAATCAATGAAATTGAAACCGAAAAACAACAGAGAACACCAATCAGGACAAAAAGTAGAATTTTAAAAAGATCAATGAAATTTATAAACCTGGAAACACAGGATGGCTAACTGAAAAACCTGCTATTCAAACCCAGCAGCAGTCACTATTTGGAAACCCTATACAGGATGGCTATGATTCAGAAACAACTGCATGGTGATTAACAACAGCAAGTTAAACTGTTGTGAAATAAAGATAAACAAATGATATCAGGACTGAAAGATAAACAATTGATATCAGGAATATCCCTAGAGACCCCAGATACAATATAGATGGGCCATATACATTTCACAACTTTGATGAAATAGATGAATTCCTTGACAAGCACACCCCACTAAATTCACCCAAGATGAGCCATCTTCAGAACAGCAAAATTTCACTGACAGATTACACCAACATTTAAAAAGGAAATAACAATCGTTCTTTACAGTTCCTTCCAGAAGACTGAAAAGGAACAAATTTCATTTATGATGCCAGCTTTATTCTGACTCCAAAATCAGACAAAGGCAGTGTCCCAAAAGAAAACTTTAGAACCATATCCTACTTAAACAGAGGTAAAAAAAAAAAAATCCTCAGTAAAATGTTAGCAAATCAAATATAGTATTACATAGAAAGAATCAGAAATGAAAAACTGGTTCAATATTAAAAAAAACAACCAATGAAACTATCTAAAGAAAAAAAAAAAACACACAATGGTATAAATAAACAAAGAAAATATATTTGATAAATTGTTCCTATTAATCAATAAAAATTCCCAGTGTCTTCTGATTCTTAGACTAAAGAATAAGTTCTGTCAACAGTTCTAAAGCTCTGTGTCTGAACTGGTTCCTCATTCTCTCTCTGGTCCAGTTCTCCTCCCCAGCTATCCTTGCATACTGCTCAACCCAACCAGACCCACTGCTATCAAATCCATTCCCATTCAAGAACTGAGCAGAATTGCTCCTTAGGATTTCCAAGACTGTCAGTCTTTCAGGGAGCAGATAACTTTATTTCCTCCCAAGGAAGAACTGACAAATTGGAACCACTGATCTGGTGATTAGAAGTCCAATGCCTAACTCATAGTTGTGTATGGAAAATACCAAACACTTTGGTGAATCAAATTATTCTCCAAGAAAATGGTCTCTATTTTGAGAAGTTCTCCATTTTTTTTTACATCTTACTTTTCCTCATTAAAAAGTTTTATTCAACATGTTATTAACGTATTAAAAAAAAAAAGTGTCCTTGAACCACAAATTGAAGTCAGTTCTCAGTGTTTTATGCTCTTTCACATTTTTCATTCCAATTTATATTTCTTGATTATATTTATATGATAATTTAAAGCTTGTCCACACATATTTTGTTGTTGACCACATCCTCTTCTGTATAATACACTGTTGTTGTTGCTGTTGTTAAGTGTCTTCGAGTTGATGCCGACTCATAATGACCTTATTATAAGGTTTCAAAGGAGTGGCTGATGGGTTTGAACCTCTGATCTATCAGTTAGCAATTCAGAGCTTATTCTACAGCACCACACCAGGACTGTGGAGTTGGTGGTTGTGTGCTCCAACATGTGATCTAACACACAGCGAACCTGTATAGGGTTTCTGAGGCTGTAGATCTTTATAGAAACAGAAAGCCTCATCTTTCTTCTATGGAGCTACTGGTAGATGGCGGATCAGGTAAACAAGCAGTAAGGAGCTCCGTCAGCAACCACGCATATTACTGGACCAAGCAGGCTCAGGAGATGGGGCTAGAACTCTGAACCACATATAAAGGAATATTTAGAAGCTTGGAAGGCTTACAACTCAGGGAATTTGTAGCAGAATCAATAAATTCATTGCTTTCTAATTCAAGATGCTCAGCTGTTTCTGGAGCCACCATATTGGGAGAGACCAAGCAGGGGAAGGATCAAAACAGCCA
>NW_006408680.1:3841704-3844827 GCF_000296735.1 Chrysochloris asiatica | reverse complement strand
AAAGATCTGGAATCAGAAAACCAAAAAGGAAGAACATGCTCAGCATTTCTCAAGCTGGGAAAACTGAAGAAAAAATTCAAGCCTCGGCTTTCGTTATTGAAAGATTCTCTGGGCAAATTATTGAATGATGCAGAATGCATCAAGAAAAGATGATAGGAATACAGAGTCACTGTACCAAAAGGAAACGGTTAATGTTCAACTGTTTCAAGAGGTAGCATATGATCAAGAGCCAATAATACTCAGGGAGGAAGTCCAAGGTGCATTGATAGAAATTGGCAAAGAACAAGACACCAAGAATTGGTGGAATAAAAATCGGTGGAAAAAAAAATAGAAATTCATTGTCCCACTTTCACATGCTTATGAAGCTATTGAAAAACCAATGTTTGGGTCAGGTGCACCTTAGTCCTCAAACTGACATCTTTGCTCTTGAACATTTTAAAGAGGTCTTGTACTGCTGATTTTCCTAATGAAATACGTCGTCTGCTTTCTTGACTGGTGCTTCCATAAGTGCTGATGGTGGATATAATCAAAATGAAGTCTTTGCCAACTTTAATATTTTTCCCCCCATTTTTCATGATTATTGTGTGAGTCTAGTCATGAGGATTTTTGTTTTCTTTACATTGAAGTGCAACCAACACAAAAGCTGTGGTTTTTGATCTTCATCAGTAAATCATTGGTCTTGCAAAATATTATCATGTGATCTTCAGCACCCTTTCAATTACCAAGACAATATTTTCCAACTACAGATCCTTCCTCCTTATATCCAACCTTTGTATTCCAATCTCTAGTAATTACAAATACATCCTGATTGCAGTTTGACAAATTTCAGACTAAGAAGTTGTTAGAATTTCCTATTTCATTATCACAAGCTTTAGTGGCTTGTTCATAATTTGGAATAATAGTGGTATTAACTGTTCTCCTTTATAGGTGCATGAATATTATACTATTAAATAGAGCATTATACTTCTAGATCTTCAAATGTTCTTTTTGATCATGAATGCGATGTCATTCCTCTTCAGCTCGCCTTTCCCAGCATAGTAAACCATATGATTGTCAGTTTCAAGATGACAAATATCAGCTCATTTCAGCTCACTAATGCCTAGCATATTAATGTTTATTCATACCATTTCATTAATAACAATTTCCAATTTTCCCCATACAGTAAACTATATGATTTTCCGATTGAAAATGACTAATATCAGTCTATTTCAGTTCAGTAGGATATTGACGTTTGTGCATTCCATTTCATTTTTGACAATTTTCAATTTTCCTGGATTTATACTTCATACTTCATCCATTTTCTAATTATTAATGGATGTTTACAGCTGTTTCTCTTTATTTTGAGTTGTGCCCCATCAACATATGAAGGTCCTGAGGGCTTTACTCCATTCGCATCATCAGGGTCAACTCTACTTTGAGGAGGCAGCTCTTCCCCAGTCGCATTCTGAGTGCCTTCCAATCTTAGTAGCTTATCATCTGGTACCATATCTGACATGATTTGGGTGCTGCTAATCATGTTTCAGTATTCAAAATTTTGATGCTGACAGTGTTTCACTGCTATTTATAAGGTATTCAGTGGCTAAACTTTCCAAAGTAGTCTGCCTCGCCTTCCTAGTCTGTCTTAGTCTAAAAGCTCACTTGAATCCTGTCAATCATGGTGTACCCTTCTGGCATTTAAAATATCAGTGACATAACTTACAACTTCACAAGAACACGAAAGCTATCACATTAAGACAAACTGACAATACAGTGTTGAGCAAACTGACAGACTATTTTTGTAGATTTACCTATTTTGTCTTCAATTCTATTAGAGTTTGATTTATGTATTTTGAGTCTCTTTCGTTTGGAGAATAGATATTTATTATGTTGATGTCCTATTGTTAAATTGACCTTTCAGTTATGAGATAATGTCCTTCTTAGTCTCTTATTCTGGCTTTTGCCTTAAAGTCTCCTTTGTCAGCAATTAATATTTCTACCCCTGTTTGTTTTTGATTGCTGTTAGCTTGATATATTTTTTCCATCTTTTGATTTTTAATCTACTTTTGTCATCGTGTATAAACTGTGATTGTGGTAGATAGCATATTGAAGGATTTGGTTTTCTTATCCATTCTGCTACTCTCTATATCTTCATTTGTGCATTTAATCTAATGACATTCAGTGTAATTATTGACAGGTATGAATTGTTTACAATTATTTTGCTGTATTTTGTGTGTGTGTGTGTGTGGTGCAGTTGTTTTCTTTGTTTCACACATTTAACTGTGCTGGCTTCATTTGTGTATTTTCTTACAAGCTTCTTCACCACTGTTGCTTTAAGGTTTATAAAATATCAATTGCTTTCTCTTTTCTAGATTTGATGTGAAGATATATTAATTTTATTTGAGGTTAACCTGTAGTTTATTAATTTTCCCCAGTATAAAACAATTTTTTTTTGAAGGTTCGTAGACTTTCTTGCCATTTGGAAGTTCTAGAACTACTTTTCCTCTTTTTGCTTTGTTGTTGTCTTCATTATAATTTGATATCTATGATTCTTTATTTTCAGTCTTGTAGGTTTGTTTTACTTTGAATATTTCTACATCTGGATTGAATTCTGGTTGGTGTCACTATGTATGTCAATCTCTGGTTGTCTGTTATTGTTGGTTTTCAGACCAAAGACTTCTTTTATTAATTTTTGTGAAGTTGGTCTGTTTTTTACAAAATTCCTTTAGTTTCTGTTTATTTGAAAATGGTTTAATTTTGCTCTCCTATTGAGGGATAATTTTTCTAGGTATATGATTCTTGGTTGGTATTTTCTTTCAGAGTTTTGTGTGTGTCTCTCCACTGCCTTCTTGCTTGCATGGTTTCCCTGAGATATAAGTGCTAATTCTTATTGGCTCTCCTTTGTAGGTAACTTTTTGTTTTTCCAAAGCTGCCTTCTGGATCCTTTCCTTGTCTCTGATTTTGGAGAGTGTGATTATAATATTTCTTGGTGATTTTCTTTTGTGGTCTATCTTGTTTCAGTTTCCTTCAGCTTCTCATCTTTCATGATGTTAGGAAAATTTTCTTCCAACATTTCTTTATTTTGTCTCTTCTTGTTCTGGAATTTAGATTATCTGTAAATTATTTCTTCCCCTGGTGTTCCTCTTG
>NW_006408680.1:3839180-3840968 GCF_000296735.1 Chrysochloris asiatica | reverse complement strand
TGGTGGGTGTGATGATGAGATTAGCTATGCACCTTTCTCTGTCAGTTCAGTTTAGGATGAATTTGGTTGATGTTGATTGATATCATTGATGCTATGTATAGAAACTAGTATTGGCTCTTGCCTAATGGTTTGGGTTGTAGAGGATATGGTTGTGACTGGGCTGTATAGATATGGTTGCTGTCTTCTTTCGGTGAGGTAAGAAGAGAAAACACACACAAGAGAGAAAGAAAACAAACACAAACCATAATGAAACAGCAAACAATGAAAATGATAAAGAGGAAAGGATCAAGGAAAAGCTAGAAAAACAACAAAAAATACAAAGAGAAAAAAGTGAGAGGAAAATAAAATAATACAAAAGAGAAAAGAAAGAAAGAAAAAGACCTCAACACAATTAGAGATATGAATGAATAAAAGGGGAAAAGACAAGAGAGTAATAAATAAAACAAAAACAAAAAAGAGCCCAGAGAGGTATAAAAAGAATAATAAATTGATAAGAATAAAGAGAGAAGCAGCAGGAGTTGAGGAGAAGCAGAAAAAAAAAAAAAAAAGAAGAAAGGGGTGATAGAAAGGAAAGAAAGCAAAGAGATAAAGGTGAGGGAGACAGAATAAACAAAGAGAAACAATGAAAGGGGGGGAAAAAAAAACATGAAAAAACAGGGCAGGTACCAGACCCAGAGAGGACAAAATTCTGGGGTTTCCTGCCACCAAGGACCTCATGACATGGGTGGGTAAGCAATGAGAAGACAACACAACCCAGATGGAGTTTTTGTAGGGCTACCTGCTGTCTGTTCCTTCCTGGCTCCCAATCCAGAAGCAGTTCATGCAGAACCATAAGTACCTGGACTATCAGAGCACTTCCATCCCTGACAGGAGCCATGGGCAAAAGGTCCCTCCAGTGCAGGGCTGACCAGAACCAGCTCTGCAGGCCTGGAATATGCCACAACTGATTCCAGGTTTCAGGCCCAGTGCTGCTGGCTCCACACACACACTCTGATGCAAACTAGACAGCCTGGAGAGCAGGACTTTTCCTGGGAGCGTACCAGATGGGGTCTGGCCACACCTGTGTTCATCAGTGTAATTAATGTGGGGGATAATACAAGGAAAAGAAAAAAACTTCACCTCTTTCTGTCTACCAATAAGCAGGACGTCTCTGTGCCACCTAATGCCCACATGCACAGAGTGGATGGCCTTTTCTTATTTTTTTCCCCTCCTACACATCTGTTCAGCTGCTTCTCTTGGCCAGGGCCAACTATGCAGATATGGAAAAGGGCCCACCCTAACAGCATTAATGAGAACAGTTGCCCTCTCCTTTGATGGGGTCCACAAGTGTGGTGCTCACGTCCATGCAGATCTGATCACAAGGAGAGCAGAAAAGCAAGAGCTTCCTTGTGTGTGTACATAGGTGGGCACCAACCTTGCCTCCGATCACCAGGGGGATGTGGGGAACAAGACAAATTTGCATCTTTGTTTGTATGATCCATAGTTATGTTGCTGCAATGCTGATATGCTGTCTTGTCTCTTAAGCTGCTCCCAGAAATTCAAGATGGCTGTGCTTAATTTTTGCCATGTCTACTCAGTTCTCACAACTGGTAAACATTAAATCTACTTCCATATCCCTTCAGCTGAAGTTCAGAGTCCCAGAATCATCATCTGCACATGTTTTATTTCATTTTTCCATGTCTTTGTTGAAGAGGTCCATATACAGACTTTCTGCCTAGACCTCCAACTTTTGTTTAGATTTTCTAAGATTACTTCAGGAATAAAAAAGGGAAAAACATATATATATAT
>NW_006408680.1:3831339-3837423 GCF_000296735.1 Chrysochloris asiatica | reverse complement strand
TGCTGCCTCACTTTCTTGAAAGATTTCTATTTTTTATTCTATCAGTTCCTGGAGTCTTGTTCTTTGCCATTTCCTTCAATGCACCGTGGACTTCTTCCTTCAGTATCATTGGCTCTTGATCATATGCTACCTCTTGAAATGACTGAACATCAAACATTTCCTTTTGGTACAGTGACTTTGTGTATTCCTTCCATCTTCTCTTGATGCTTTCTGCATCATTCAATATTTTGCCCAGAGAATCCTTCAATAATGAAAGTTAAGGCTTGAATTTTTTCTTCAGCTCCCCCAGCTTGAGAAATGCTGACCGTGTTCTTCCTTTTTGGTTTTCTTATTCCAGATCTTTGCATATTTTGTTGTAATATTTGACTTTGGGTTGTTCACCTGACTTTTGAAATTTTCTGTTCAGCTCTCGTACCTCGTAATTATTTCCATTTGCTTTAGCATCTCTACGCTGGAGAGCAAGTTTCAGTGTCTCTTCTGATATCCATTTTGATCTTTTCATTCTTTCTTTTCTTCTTAATGACTTTTTGCTTTCTTCATGTCATCCCACAATTCTTTTGGTCTTCAGTCTTTAGTGTTTAATGTATCAAATCTGTTCTTTAGATGATCTCTAAATTCAGGTGGGATATATTCAAGGTCATATTTTGGCTCTCATGGACTTCTTTTTATTTTCTTCAACTTCAGTTTGTATTTGCAAATGAGTAATTGATGGTCTGTTCCACAGTTTGCCCCTCGCCTTGTTTTGACTGATGATATGAAGCTTTTCCATCATCTGTTTCCACAGATGTAGTCATTTTGACTTCTGTGTATTCCATCTGGTGAGGTCCATGTATATAATTGTCTCTTCAACTGTCTAAAGAAGTTAATTGAAATGAACAAATTATTGGTTTTGCAGAATTCTATCATGCGATCTACAACATCATTTCCACCACCAAGGCCATATTTTCCAACAACCCTTTGTTTCCAACCTTTGCATTCCAATTACCTGTTATGATTAATAAATCTTGATTGCATGTTTGATCAATTTCAGATTGAAGAAGTAGGTAGAAATCTTCTATTTCTTCCTGACTGACTTTAGTGGTTGGTATGTAAATTTGAATAATAGTGTTATTAATAGGTCTTCCCTTTAGGCTCATGGATATTATCCTATCACAGACAGAATTGTACCTTATGACTGATCTGGATATGTTCTTTTTGACAATGAATGCAACACCATTCCTCTTTAATTTGTCATTCCTGGCATAGTAAACCAGGTGGTTGTCAGATTCAAAATGGCCAATAACAGTCCATTTCAGCTCACTAATGCCTAAGATATTAATGTTTATGTGTTCCATTTCATTTTTTACAATTTCCAATTTTCCTAGATTCATGTTTCGTACATTCTACGTTCTGATTATTAATGGATGTTTACAGCTGTTTCTCTTCAGTTTTAGTTTTGCCTCATCAGCCAATGAATGTACCACATGTGCTTTACTCCCACAGGCTTTACTCCATTTGCATCATCACGTTTAACTCTACTTTGAGGAGGCAGCTCTTCTCCGGTTCCATTTTGAGTACCTTCAGTCCTGAGGGGCTCATTTTCCAGGACTGTATCTGACAATGTTTCTTTGCTATTCATAAGGTTTCAGTGACTAAATATTCTAATGTAGTTTGTTACTCCTTCTTTCTAGTCTGACTTAATCTGGAAGCTCATCTGAAACCTGTCCACCATGGGTGATCCTGCTGGTATTTAAAATACCCGTGGCATAGTCCTGAATCACAACAACTCACAAGCTGCCACAGTACGTCAAAGTGACAGACAAGTTGTGGTTATCACTGTAGGATGTCTTAACAAATTATTTGATTCATGCTGTTAGAAAAATAGACATGATATGACCATACCACGAAGGAAGTTTAGTAACCATCACCTCCTGATGTAGTAAAGGACCAGAAACACACTTATGAAACATGGAATACTTAAGAACTCTTGAAAAATATTAAGCTTTTAACTCTTTTATCTTTCTTTGTGACATAGATAAGAACTTTTCTATAACAATGTGCCTTCAAAAGCAAGACAATTTTCTAATAATACACAAATGTAGTGTGCAATCTTCTTATCATAGATTTAGTTTAACTGGTACAAGGCTAATATGACACTTTCTATTGACCAACAGTTTAAGGTGAAGCTTGTAAGTGGTCCTATTGTCACATCGCTGATGACATCTGTCTTCCATGGAAGGCAGTCGATGTGAAATACAGTGGTGATGTTTCTTCCGTACCCTCCTCTTCTCTCTAGGGGCTGTGAGAAAGCATGACAGCCCATGAAACCTGTCGCATATAAACACACTGACAATGAAATGAGAGTGCTCATCTGGAACTCCCCACCAGATGCTTCCTTGATACCTGTCAATGTGGTCTACTTAATTCCGTCAAAACCTTTCCAACAGTATCATCTTGTTGCCTTGAACTGCCAGAGATACATTTGTATTGGCAGGTCCCAGTACGTGTCATTTTTTATTTATTTATTTATTTTTTCTTTTTCTCTCTTTAACCTCACATGCTTTATTAAATACACTGAAGAGGCTAATCAATAAATTAGCATAAGTTTCTAATGAGGGAAACACATGTGTGAGTTAATCCAATTTGTTGTTTAAAATATGTACAGGAGACAGGATGTGTATACAGGAAACAGATGGCTGGTCAGTGTTTAATGTGCCACAATTCACATTCACACTATAATCTCTTCTTTTTGGGGGTGTGTGTGGCATGAGCTACATGGGTTTTTTTAAAAAGGATAGTACAACTGAATGTTTTTATTCTTTAAACCTGCAATATTTCTGTATCAAAGTCACTCTAAATGAAGATTATTATTGTTTTTTTCTCTGCATTTGCACACTTTACATTTCAAATTATCCCAGCCGTGGACAGGCTGAATCAAAGAGAAGGCTTAAGCTGTGAAAACAATCTGACAGACTGAAATTATCTCCTACATTCTATCTGGATCTTGATTTCAAATGATTTGGGCTCAAATAATGTCTGTAGTGGTTACAAATCGGGCTGCGAACCTTAAGGTCAGCAGTTTGAAACTACCAGCTGTTCCACAGGAGAAAGATGAGGCTTTCTGCTCCCATAAAGATTTACAACCTCAGAAACCGTGCAGAGGGTTGCTATGAGTTAGAACTGACTCCATGGCACGTAACCATCAACCACCACCAATGTCAGAATGCTTCTGACTTAAAAATCAGATTCATTATGTCAAAAAAGTTATTTTTTAAAAAGTTTTAAAATGTTTTGTAAGCAATTTTTGACTGAAAATTTATAAATAATTGTAGACAGAATTTCTTTACGAAACTAAAAATACAGAGGTCTAAGATACCTGTCATCCAATTTCCCTCAATGATAACAACTTACAAAGAAACTTGGTTCAAACTGCTTCCGATGACCAGGATATGATTTAAACAACGGGGTCGGCTTGGCCAGTTAGCGAATACTTAGTGTCCTGCCTGCCCCACAAGATCCCAGAAGATGAAACTCTGTCATTTCTTGTTTCTACAACGGAAGCAGAAATTCTGCTTTGCTATATGAGGTTCCCCATTCATAGGAAGGTGATTCTAAAGTAAAATAGTTAAAAGTTTTTCAAGTCAGAAGCCCAGAAGTTCTTTATGTTTAAATAAGTAAAATTCATAAGATTTCAAAGGAAACAAACAAACAAACTTGAAAACCAGCATACTGAATTCAGTCATTTATCAGATTTAACACTGTTAGACATCTTTTTACCAGTCAATTAGTTCTCACCTTCCTAAGAAGCAAAGGGCCCTCCCCACATTTCTCCATGTTATAAATGGTTACAATCCTATTTTGTTTTTACTCTTGATTTGGAATCATAATATGTTGTTGAGGAATAGCTACAACAAAATGTAGTGTTTGAAATCTATTTGTGGCAAGATAGAGGCACAGACATGACCAGTAATGCAGGCAGACTTAAAGTGTCAGAAGAAACTCTTAATGCCCATTCTATATCTAGTGTGATAATTGCATGCTGTTAGATTGTTCTATATTCAAAATCACCAGATTTCATGCTTAAGAAGACTGCAGACACAACCAAGTTCTATCTTTCCTTACTAAACAAAATGCATGGAGCTGCTACCAAACACACTAAAGCAATTGAATAAACCTTTTACTTCTACAGCTCTTTAAAGCAATCCTTTACACTCAATCACTTGCCTTTTGTATTTCCCAGGGGCACCCTCTTGAATGTTGTTCCAAAGAATCATGTTTCTGGGTCAAACATGGTGAATGTGGAATTACAATGGATGTGAAACCTTGACAAAAAGGATTTCTCATGAGTGTTTCATGACTAACAGAATGAATTCTCACTATAGTCTCCATGAAAAGTCAAGTTTCTTATTATGGTAAGGCTTTTTAATTCATTCAGAGTGAGAACAATCAGAAACAGAACTATATTTAAATACGGATGATTATGCGCACATATGAATATTCATATTGTATAGTTTATTAGTTGTACCCTATGTCACTAAGCTCAGGGGTCCAGTAACCCAATTTAAAACACATGTTCCATATTTCAATATTTAAAACATTTAGATTATTATACAATATCTCATAACTAGTGATGTTAATATAACCTTCTCTTCTCAAAATCATACATTTGCATATGTTGTTAAACATGTTAAATATATTCATATATGGAAATTAAAATGATTCTTAATCCATAAATATCAATAATATACTAGGTGTCAAAGTATGGTAGATTTAATTCATTTTTAGTGACTTGAAGTTCAAAGCAACGATTTAAAGATTCTTTCATAAGTTCAGGGCCAGAAACAGCAATGAATCATGAATATACAGCAGAAGGAAGCTATGAAGTGATTATTTTCCCTGTGTACATGCCAATTTCTGGTGATTTATGGCACAAATTTTAAGAAGCCATATATGGGAGACAGGAGGCATATTCAACCCCAGAATAGCTTGGGAAGTTACGTTGAAGAAACCCTCCCGAATGTAAGGGGTTCTGAAAGGTGGCATATGTGGAGAATAAGACAGAAACAATCCACATTGTAGACTAAGAAATTGGGCTACATGTTTAGAGTGAATGTGTCTTTGAAGGAAATGAAATAACTATAAAACATGTCTTCTGAATTCTTAACTACAACCTCATTTGGGCTGATTTGGAGCTAGAACTCACTGCCAAGCTAAACATTTATGTTGTCAATTTTAACTTGGCTTTGCCTTCTAGCTTCTAGATTCTAGAACTTTCCTATCTCCTAGAAAAAGTAAAAAAAAAAAAAAAAAGAGGATTTTGTATGCATGTGCGATTCCGTGTGTAAATAAACATATGTGTGCAGGTATGTGTGGGTTCCATTGCCATCAAGTTGATTTTCAATCACAGCAGCATTAAAGAACGGAGGAGAAATGCTCAATGTGATTTGCAAGGTTGTAATTGTTATGGAAGCTGACAACCTCAGTGTTCTTCCCCGGTACAACTGATGGATTTGAACCATGAGCTTGTCTGTTGACAGCTGAGCACTTAACCCCTCCAAATCTCACATATCTAGAAAACTTCCTTTACTTACCTATAAATCATTTCTGACAAATTCTTACAACCAGGCATAATGAAAATGCATTAAAGCCTGTTGTTGTGAGGTGACATGGAGTCCATACCAATTCACAGAGACCCTATGCGCAACAGAATGAAACACTGCCCGGGGTTGGCTCAACCTGACGATTGTTGTTACGTTTGAACCTATTGCTGCTGCTACTGCGCCAATCCATCTTGTTGAGGTTCTTCCGCTTTTTCTCTGACCCTAAATTTTACCAAACATGATATCCTTCTCCAGTAACTGGTCCCTCCTGACAACATGTCTGAAGTATGAGAAACAAATTCTGGCCATCCTGGCTTCCAGAGAGAACTCTTGCTGTACTTCTTCCAATACGGATCTGTTTGATCAATTGGCAGTCCGCAATACTTTCAATATTCTCCTCTAACACCATAACTCAAATGCATCAATTCTACTGCAGAAATCCTTACTCACTGTCCAGCTTTCATATGCATATGAAGCTACTGAAAATACCATGGCTTGGGCCAGG
>NW_006408680.1:3824233-3828429 GCF_000296735.1 Chrysochloris asiatica | reverse complement strand
AGATTTCTTGCTTCTGCCACAAATTCCCCCAGCTGTGAGCCTTCCAACCTTCTAAGTATTCCTTTATATGTGGTTCAGGGTTCTGGGACCATCCCCTGAGCCTGCTTGTTTGGGTATTCTGTGTTGTTGTTGGCGGAGCTCTCTGCTATACGTCCACCCGATCCGACATCTTGTTTGTTCCCCGCACATTCATCTTTAAACCGACGTTTTTGCTCTTCAACACTGTAAACTGTCTTGTGTAGCAGAATTGCCCAATGCAATACGTAGTTTGATGTCTTGACTGCTGCTTCCATGGGTGTTGATGGTTGATCTCAGCAAAAGGAAGTTTTTGACAACTTCAATCTTTTCTCCATGTATATGGATGTTATTAATTGGTCCAATGGTGAGGAGTTTTTGTGTTTTTTTTTTTACATTGAGATGCAATCCATACTGAAGGCTGTGGTCTTTGATCTTCATCAATAAGTATTTTTAGTCCTCTTAGGTTTCATCCAGCAAGGTTGTATCGTCTGCGTATCGCAGGTTATTAATGAGTCTTCCTCCAAACCTGATGCCACATTTATCTTCATATAACCCAGCTTCTCGGATTATTTGTTCAGCATACAGATTGAATAAGCATGGTGAAAGAATACAACCTTGGTGCACACCTTCCCTAATTTTAAACCATTTGGTATTCCTTTGTTCTGTTCAAACAACTACTTCTTGGTCTATGTACAGGTTCCTTATGAGCACAATTTAGTGTTCCAAAATACTCGTACTATGCAGTGGTTTCCAGAGCTTGTCATGATCCATACAATCGAAAGTCTTTGTGTAGTTCACAAAGCACAGGTAAACATCTTTTTTTGTATTCCCTGCTTTCAGTGCAAATCCATCTGACATCAGCAATGATAATGTTCATTTCACTTCCTCTTCTGAATCCGTCTTGAGCCTCTGGGAAGTTCTTTGTATGGTTACACTCATTTTTTGCATTATCTTTAGTAAAATTTTACTCACATAGGATATCAATAATATTATCAATGATTTTTGCATTCTGTTGGGTCACCTCTCTTTATAATGTGCACAAATCCAGATCTCTCCCAATAAGTTTGCCAGGTAGCTGTTTTCCAAATTTCATGGCATAGATGTATGAGTGCCTCCAGTGCTGTGAATAGAGAGATTTAAATTTGTATTCCATCAATTCCAGGTGCCTCGATCTTTGTTAATGCCTTTAATGCACTTTGTACTTCTTCCTTCAGGATCATTGGCTCTTGATCATATGCTATCTCTTGAAATGGTTGAATATTGACCATTTCTTTTTGGTATAGTGACTATGTATTCCTTCCACCTTCTTTCTAGACTTTCTCCATCATTCAGTATTTTGATCATAGAATCATTCAATATTTCTAATCAAGGTTTGAATTTCTTCTTCAGTACCCTCAGCTTGAGAAATGCTGAGCGTGTTCTTCCCTTTTGGTTTTCTAACTCCAGGCTTTTGCACATTTCAATATAATATTTGACTTTGTCTTATCAAATTGACCTTTGAAATTTCCTGTTCAGCTCTTGTGCTTCCTCACTTCTTCCGTTTGCTTTAGCATCTCTATGCTGGAGAGCAAGTTTCAGAGTCTCTTCTGAAATCCATTTTGGTCTTTTCCTTCTCTCTTGTCTTCTCAATAACCTTTTACTTTCTTTCTGTATGATGTTCATGATGTCATCCCACAACTCTTCTGGTCTTCAGTATTTAGTGTCTAATGTACCAAATCTGTTCTTCAGATGACCTCTAAATTCAGGTGGTTTATATTCAAGTTTGTAGTTTGTCTCTGGTGGATTTGTTTTAATTTCTTTCGGCTTCAACTTCAGCCTGAATTTTCATATAAACAATTGATGGTCTGTTCCACAATCTGCCCCTGGACTTATTTTGGCTAATGATATGAAGCTTTTTCAAAATTTCTTTCTATGGATGGAGTCAATTTGATTTTTGTATATTCCATCTGGTGAGATCCATGTGTATTGTCCTCTTTTATGTTATTTAAAAATGGTATTTCCAATGAGGAAGTCGCTGGTCTTGCAAAATTCTCTCATTCAATCTCCAGCATCTCCATTGATTTCTGTCACCAAGGTCATATTTTTCAGCTAGTGATAGATGCTCATTGTTTCCAACCTTTGCATTCCAATTGTCAGTAATTATCAAAATATCTTGATTGCATGTTTGATCTATTTTAGGCTGAAGAAGTTGGTAGAATTATTCAGTTTCATCATCACTGACTTTAGTGGTATTAAATGGTCTTCCTTGTAGGTGAATGTATATTATCCTATCATAGACAGCGCTGTACATCATGACTGATCTTGATATGTTCTTATTTATGATGAATGCAATGACATTCCTCTTCCATTTGTTGTTCCTAGCATAGAAAACCATGTGATTGTCAGATTCAAAGTGGCCAATATCAGTCCATTTCCACTCACTAAAGCTTAGGATATCGATGTTTATGCGTTCCATTTCATTTTTTACAGTTTCCAATCTTCCTGTATTCATACTTCATACATTCCTCATTCTGATTATTAATGGATTTTATAGCTGTTTTTCTTCATTTTGAATTGTGCCCCATCAGAAAATGAAGATTCCCAAGAGGTTTACTCCATTTGTGTTATCACGATCAACTCTACTTTGAGGAGGCAGCTCTTCCCAGTTGCATTTGGAGTGCCTTGCAATCTGAGGAGCTTATCTTCTGGTACTATATCTGACAATATTTTGATTCTCCTCATCATGTTTCAAAATTCGATAATCGGGTACTGACAGTGTTCCACTGCTCTTCATAAGGTTTTCAGTGACTATTCAGAAGTAGTCTGTCTCTCCTTCTTCCTAGTCTGTCTTAGTCTATAAGTTCAGCTGAAACCTGTCCATCATAGGTGGGCATGCTTGTATTTAAAATATCCATGGTATAGCTTCTAGAATCACAGTAAAAGACAGGCCACCACAGTACAACTGTAAAACTGATAGATGAGTGGTGATTCTGACTCATAGTGGTGCTTTATACAACAGGATAAAACACTGTCTGTTTCTGCACCATCTTCATAATTATTCCTGTTTGGGCCCATTGTTACCTGTAGGATGTAGCTAAATGGTATTTAGAAAAAAATATAGTTTTAGAGTTTTTATTTCTAAACAAAGAAGAATAAAAATAAATTAATTAATAGTCCTATCTAAGAAGTAAGACAATATACATAAAAATAGATAAAGAAATCAGTAGATGGAAAAATAAAGATAAAAATACAATAACAAAAAATAGAATCCATAAATCAATGTTTGGTTCATTAAAATTTGGATAGTGGTAAATATGAAAGAATAATAAACACAGAAGATAAGTGAAACAAGCACAAATACATTTGAAAACAAAGAATTTTTACATATACTCCAAAACATTTTTAATGGACAAATTTCAAGGAAAGCATGTGGTTCAGTCAAAAATTATCCACACAACAATTATATTAAAACACCAGTCAATGTTCATGGCTGATGACAACGTTGAGCACACACGTGAACGGGTTCTGTCGAATAAACCAGTGACACTGGATTATGTAGCAAACAATTTACAAGTCAGCCATAACTCTGCCTATGAAATAATCCAGGACATATTTGGGCTTCAAAAGTTTGTGTTAGGACTTATGGCATTTCCCTGACCAGGCAGCACAGGTACGCGGGCCCCGAAGAATACTGGGGTGGTATTGCACAGGGAGGCCCTGGCCTGGTAGACAGACAGCCTTGGGGCAAGTATAAAAGATTAGGACTTAACATTATGAGCTTGTTTTTTTAAAAAAATCAAACTGCTGAGGAGTTACAAGCATTTTGAAACTCTACCTGCCTGCGCTTAGTTCCCACCCTGGGGAATACCCCAACAATTGCAGATTATGGAGCTCAGGGCTTGAGTGGAGCTGTTCAGAAGGTGGATTCTCCCGGAGAGCTAGTGGGGCCACAGGAACTAGCGTTATCCATCCCAGGGGGCACCTCATTGCCATGTTGGGCATTGTTGGCGTGGATATAGGGCAAATTTGTGTGCTCATGGCACAGGGAGACAGACAGAGGCATTGTAGACGTCATCAGACACAGCTGCGCCATCTGCCTACAGCCACTAGCCCCACCCTCAACTTTTTCGGCCTAGGACAGACCTCTGCCCAGCCTCCAAGCCTCAGGCCCACCCATCAAGGCACAGGCAAGCCCAAGC
>NW_006408680.1:3793652-3794424 GCF_000296735.1 Chrysochloris asiatica | reverse complement strand
ACAGAAACCATGGTATTTTCAATAGCCTCATGTGTATGTGAAAGTTGGACAATGAGAAAAAAAGACCACAGAACTGATGCATTTCAATTATAGTTTTGGAGAAGAATATTAGAATAACCATGGACTTCAAGAAGAGCAAAGAAATGTGTGTTGGAAGAAGTACAGCCAGAATGTTCCTTGGAAGATAGCATGGCAATAGTTAATTTTTCATGCTTTGGACATGTTATCAGGTATATCATGTTATCTCTATTCCTAGAGAAGAACATCATGCTTGGTAAATTGGGGGGTCAGCAAAATAGTGGAAGACACATAGGAGATGGAATGGCACAGTGCCAACAGCAGTGGGCTCATGCATAACAACAATTGTGAAGACAGCATAGGACAGGGCAGTGTTTCATGCAGTTGTACATAGGGTCACTATGAGTTGGAGATGACTTAATGGCATTCAACAACAATAACAACAAGAACTGATAGAATACCAAGTAAGATGTTTCAACAAATGGATGAAACACTGGAAGTGGTCACACATATTTGACAAGAAATTTCCAACACAGATACCTGTCCAGACAATGGAAGAGGTCCATATTTGTCCTCATTCCAAAGAAAAAATGACTCAACAGAAAGTGGAAATTATTGGCATTAAATCAGTACTATCACAGACAAGTTCCACGGCCTCGTCTGAACCCAGCTTGAACCTCTGGAAGTTCTCTGTCAATGTATGATTGTAGCCGTTTCTGTATTACCTTTAGCAAAACTTTACTCACTTGAGATA
>NW_006408680.1:3782693-3792147 GCF_000296735.1 Chrysochloris asiatica | reverse complement strand
CTGAAGTATTTCAAGACAAATTGCAGTAGTACATTGACAGAGGACTGCCAAAATTCAAGTTGGATTCAGAACAGGATGCAAAGTAAGGGAAATCACTGCTGATGCCACATAGATTCTGAATAAAAGCAGAGAATATCATCAAAATGTTTCCCTGTGGTTTATTGAGTATACAAAGGAATTTCACTGTGTGGTTCACAGAAAATGATGGATAGCACTGTGAAAGATGAGAATTACAGAACAACAATTGTGCTCATGTGGAGTCCTGTTGTGGTGTTGTGGGTTAATGCGCTAGACTGTAAAGCCATTTGAACTGCAAGGTCGGTGGTTCAAGCTCATCAGCTGCTCCTTGGAAACCCTATAGAGGGTTGCTGTGGGTTGGAATAGACTTGATGGCACTTCACAACAACAATAATTGTGCTCATTTGAAACTGAACATAGGCCAAGAGACACTTGTTTCTACCAAATAAGAGGATACCACGTGGTTTAAATCAGAAAAGGTGTATATCAGGGATGTTTTCCTTCATCAAACTTATACCATCTATATACTGAACAAATGATGCAAGAAGCTGGACTATATGAAGACTAAGGTGGCATCAAGATTGGGGAATGTCTCACTAATAACCCACAGCATGCAGATGACACAACATTTTTTGATGGAAGTGAACTGGATTTTAAGCATTTCAATGAAGATTAAAGATTACAGCTTTCACTATGGATTACACTTTAACAAAGAAAACAGGAGTCCTCACAACTGGACCAATTAGCAACATCATGGTAATCGGACTAAAGAATGAAGTTGAGAACTATTTCATTTAACTTGGAACCACAATCAAAGTGCACAAAAAAAGAAGTCAAATGACATATTTCATTGCTCATATCTAGGGCAAAAGACCACTTTAAAATGTTAAAACACACACACACACAAAGATTTAAGGTCTACGGTGTGCCTGACCCAAGCCATGGTATTTTAAGTCGCCCCATTTTCATGCAGAAGTTGGACATGACTGATGAAGACCTTTGAATTATGGTATCAGTGAAGAATATTGAATATATCCTGGACTGACAGAGAAATAATGAATCTGTTTTACACTAAGTAAAGCCAGAACGCTCCTTAAGGATTGGACATGGTGAGACTTTGTCTCACCTACTTTAGAGTTGTTATCAGGAGAATCTAGTTCCTGGAGAAGGACATCAAGATTGGTAAAGTAGAGGGTCAGAGAAAATGAGGTGGATTGGCCACAACAATGAGATCAAATATAACAATGACTGTGAAGAAGGCACAGGGCATATAGAGTCATTATGAGTTGGAACCATCTCATCATCGATTTATAGCAGCATGTTAATAGATAACAATTAATTCAGGAGAAATAAATACCACTACTAGTACACAATGCATTGCCCCAGTATGTACGCATGTTTATGTGAGTCAGAGACCAAGAATAAGAGAATTTGAATAGAAAGATGGTGAGAGAAAGAGAAGAGAGATTAAAACAGAATAAAATAGTTATAAATGAGTGTTATATTAAAAAAGAGAACCAAGAAGTAATGAAGCAATCTGATTCCATTATCAACCCGGTAAATTACTCAATATTTTCTTCCTCCCACAGGGTAAAGGAAATGTGGCTATTTAAAAACCCAACAGTACTCTTTACTCTTCTTCTTTATGATTAACTATGCAAAATAGACAAATATTGTCAGATGTGAATGCAGAAACTAGAGTTAGATAATGTTGAACTGCTAATGCAGTATACCTGATAAGACTTTTTTAGAAAACGCTCGAGAGAGAATATCCGCCCTTCTTCCTTACACATTAAGCGATCTTCAACCTTTCTATGTCACGGTTTCCCACTTAGAGTTCAGGAAAACAAGGCACTGAGGAAGGCACTAGATAGCTGCATTAGCTTTTCTATTTCAAGCTGTCACAGCTGCAAAATTGCTGAATGTAATTCCCCAGGGACTGCAAATGAATTCCAAATGTGACATTTGTCAACGTGGAGAGGTGGTGCCTACGCCTGCCGAAAGACTGTCACTAGTGTGTCTGATGGATTAGTCCCCATCACTGAGGAGCCGGCGCCATTGCCTTGTGCTCTTGCAACGCATCAATGTGACCTTCTCCCAGAAGGAGAGGAGGGCGAAAGGACAGAGAACCCAAGGGAGGTGCAGAGAAAAAGGGACATGAAAGGGCTTCCATATTTACTTCTCTTTCCTATTCTAAGTGGTTGCATTATTCCATCAGCCCTCTCCACCATTCCATTCATTTCTACCCTTACTTTACACCAAGACTATAACACAACCAAATGAATAGCTGTCTTCCTTTCTCTAATTTAGCCTTTGGATCGGCATAGGGGTCTCCGGTGTGTGGCAAATAGCTCGCCAGGGGCCTCTTTTCTATCATTAAAGTTGTACGCTTCTGAGTTTTTGAGAGTTTTATAATTTCTGAACTGCACAAGTCCAAAATCTTGGAACTGTGTTGAGACAGAGTGCTAGTGATAAAATTGTGTCCTCTAAAGCCTAATCCACATATTGTAATCTCATTTGGGAATTGGGTTTTCTTTGTTATGTTAACAAGGACATAGCTGTGTAGGGTGCATATTAAGCCAATCAATTTTGTTATGTAAAAGGAGTAATGTAGAGGCAGAAGAAGGCAAACACAGATAAAGGGGAAGATTGATGTCACATGGACACTGCGTAGGAACCAAGCAAGAGAAGCTGAAAGACAAAGGCCTTCCCTCAGAGTCGACAGAGAGAAAGCCTTCCTCTAGAGTCTGTACCATGAATTTGGACTTCTAGCCTCCTAAACTGTAAGAAAATAAACCTGCTTGTTAAGTAAAGTCATTCACTTGCTGTGTTTCATCATCAAGAAACTAAGACAGGGAGATATGCTGTTTCTTTTAGTATGTCTTTGAGTCTTAAGTACCAGAAAACAATGGAGGATGTTGTGTTAGATACTGCTCAGTCATCCGGCCTCTCTCTTAGTCCCATCTCTCAGATAATATTCCACTGAGATAGAGTTTGATTCATGTGAACTCCCCTAGATCCTAGTCTGCCAGTTTAGCTCATATGGTATCAAATACCATTATTGCTGTCAAGATACTATAAATGCAATTGTGTTACTGAATTACTGTTTTCCATAAGAGCATGCCTTTTTAAATATATTGCTGTGGTTTTCTGTTGCTGTTGTTCAGTTGTTGTTCAGTTCCAGTTCATGGGGACCCTATGTGTGTAGCACATAACTATGTGCCATAGGGTTTTCAAAGCGCTATTTGAAAGTAATTTACCAGGCCTGTCTTTCAAGGCTTCTCTGGATGGGTTCAAACCACCTACCTTTTGGCTAGTACTCAAGTGCTTAACCATTTGCACCATTCAAGAGCTTGTTTGGCAAAAAATATTACACGAAAAAGAAAAGAGAACAACAAGGACAAAATAAAGTCCAGATATGGGTTATTTAAAGAATAACCTAAAGTCCTTATTTGGTGCTATCCAATAAGCATTGAACTCCAAATCTCAAGGTTAGCAGTTCAAGTTCACCAGAAACCCTATACAGCATCACTATAGTTAGAACCAAGTCATTGACTTTTAACAACACCATGTATAATCTAGTTGTCATTGTTAAGTGTCTAGGAGTTGGTTATGACTCATTGCTACCCTGTATAGGATTTCTTAGAGTCTAAATCTTTACAGGAGCAGAAAGCATCATTTTTCTCTTATGGAGAGGCTGGTGGGCTAGAACCACATTCGTTGTGGTTCAGAGTGCAAGGCTTATCATATGGAGATGCCACACTTACCCGTAACTTAGTTAGAAGACTACATTTTGATATAGTTTCTAGTTTCATAAATACCCTTTCACCTAATAATGCATACAACATGCAATCTTACCTATCCAAACCCCAGGTTTCATGAGAAGCATGATTTTGAGCCACAAAATAAATTTCACAGGGTCTGAAAGTCTGTATGACATGTACTTTTCCTGTATTTTTATTTTTATTACTTTATCCAATTCTATTAGGTTTGTTCACCTGTTTGCAAGGTCAAAGTCCAATTGAAGTGACAATTTAAAAGGAGATTGACTACAGTGAAAACTGATAATAAAAGAACTAGCAAAAGTTGATGTTGTGCACTCCCATCAAGGTTTGCAGACTGAGAAGCCCTATTCAAGATCATTATGAGTCAGAAGTGACTCACTGGCAGTGGGCTACCTCATACTAGGTCTGTTATCTGTGTTACACTCATTTAATACTCTCCTGGAGTTTGTGAGGATCTCCTAGAGATCTTTTCTAATGAAAAAATAGGGCCTGGAGAAGAAACATAACTTGCCTGAGTAGGATAGCAATCAATCATTCTTTGAAAGAGGGAATCCTAATCCTGGGCTTAAGAGCTCAAAGGAAAACAAATAAATACCACCATCATCATGCCAATTGTGACTCATGGAGACCCCTGGAGATGCAGAGCAGAACTGCTCCATAGAGTTTTCTGGGCTGTCAAAACAAAGCCAAATCAACAGCCTCATGTCAATTCTGGCTCATGATGACCCCAAGAGATGCAGAATAGACCTGCTCCATAGGGTTTCCTAAGCTCTGATTTTGTGGCAGTGTAGGATAAGCACTGAATGGCAAAATCAGTTTTAATCACAAGGTCTGCTGTCAAACTCACCAGGCACTCCTCAGAAACCCTATACAGGTGGCTACGATTCAGAATTGACTCACCAGCACTTAACAACAACAACAATATTTAAAGAAGCAGATCATTAGGCCTTTCATTCATGGCACTTGAGTTGGGTGGGTTCCAATGTTGACCTTAGGTTATTGTTAATGCTCGCTGTCAAGTTAGTTCCAACTCATCGTGATCCTGTAAAGGGTTTACAGAAGCAGAAACCTTGTCTTTCTCCATCTAGTGGTAGGTGGATTTGAACTGCTGACCTTGTGATTAGCAAGCCAACACATAACCCATTATAATACCAGGGCTCAGTAAATGTTTGTCACCAGAGGACATACTCAGAGGATCAGCTCAATAAATAAGGTAGGAAAATTCAGTAACGTGGGGTCACGTGCTATGTATGGGGTAATAGTTAACTACAACTCCAAAGGACTCCTTGACTACCACTGACTAGTAATAGTAATTTTTGTTTATAATGATGCATCTGAAAATACCAAATTCAAAGGTGAACTTGTACCTATTGTTTAATAAGACAAAGAATTATAGCGATAGTTGATAATAAAAGAACTAGCGAAAGATGACGCTGTAAATGAAAATATGAACTGCAAATGAAAATATGTAGCTATTTCCACAGCACGGCATTTACACTAAAGAATAATTAATGAATAAGTGAACTGATGTAGAAAATAAGTGAAAAATAAAAGTCAAAAGTCTGTAAGGAAATATACCAGTACTGATGTGGCGCTGTGAGCTAATGCGTCAGACTGCAAAGTTGTTTGAACTGCAAGGTTGGTGGTTCAAGCTCACCAGCTGCTCCTTGGAAACCCTATTCAGAGTTGCTATGGGTCAGAATCGACTTGACAGCACTTAACAATAACACAACAACAACAACAACATATGAACCTTAATAGGACCATTGTTACGTGGTTTTTATGTGTTTTACTTTTCTGTATTTTTTCCAAATTTTCTCTTTAATTTAAAGTGTGGCGCTGTGGGTTAATGTGCCAGACTGCAAAGCTGTTTGAACTGAAAGGTCGGCAGTTCAAGCTCACCAGAGGCTCCTCAGAAACTCTATAACAGGATCACTATAGGTTGGAATCAACACAACAACACTTAACAACAACATAAAAAAATAGATATCCTTCCATTTTACAAAAGAAGACTAAAGATAAATTTATTAGTATTACAGATATCTCAGTCTATCCTAGACTACTCCTGCTAAGACCCTTTTACATTTTAAACTTGGTATGTAGTCACTGACAAAAGCGTGACTTTTCAAGATTTCAGTCATTACTTAATCCTTGTAGTTGTTAAGTACTGTAGTGTAAGTTGTAGACTCATAGTAATCCAGTGCAACAAAACAGAACTGACTGAGTCACAGGGTTTTAGGGTGTAGCCCTTCATGGAGCAGACTTGCAGGTCTTTTCTCCCAGGGAGCTGCTGGTGGGTTCAACTTGCCAACCTTTCATGAGCAGTCCATCTCTTAACCGGTGTGTCACCAGGCCTCCATATTTATAGTTACAGGTTGTAAATCAAAATGGCAAGATCCCTAATTGTGTATTTAGAATAGCCATCAGGATAGGCCTGTGTATGCTGCAGAAACAAAGCTTAGCAACATCTCAGTGGTGGGACTTAAACTTAGTTCTCATGCAATATGGGCATATTTGGGTTACTCCTCAGTCTGGGTATTGGTTCAAATTGACATATATCATTGACCACATAAGTCCTCAGTATCAACATATGTTCCCATATGGCAAAGGTAGAGGATGCTGGAGAGTTCAACTCCAGCAAATCAACAGTGCATATCGATGCTGTCCATTTTTTTGCTTTTCTAGGAAATATGACCAAAAAAATCCTACACAATATGATACATCTACATGGCACTGTGAGATAAACACTGGACTTCTGATCACAAGGTCGAAAGTTCAAACCCACCATTAACTCCTCTGAAACCTTATACAGGGTCATTATGAGTCAAAACTCACTTGTCTGCATTTTATATATGACACATTTATATAATATCATGGAAACAGCAGTCAAGAAATCAAACTATGTATGGCATTAGGCCAATCTGCGGCATAAGACCTTTTTAAAGTGTTCAAGAGCAAAGATGTCAGTTTGAGGAGAAGGACACCATGTTTGGTAAAGTGGAGGGTGAGCAGAAAAAGAGGCAGACCCCTAACGAGATGTATAGGTACAGTGGCAACAGTAACAGGCTTAAGCATAGCAATGATAGTGAGGTTGGCACAGGATTGTTGTTAAATGCTGTTGAGTCGATGCTTACCCACAGCGACCCTGTATAGGGTTTCCAAGGAGCAGTTGGTGAGCTTGAACCACTGACCTTTCAGTTCAAATGCCTTTGCCTTCTGATGCATTAGCCCACAGAGCCACAGGATTAGGGAGTTTCATTCTGTTGCACATAGGGCTGTTAGGAGTCCATACCAACAACCACAAAAACATAATATGAGGGGAGTGTAGTGAGTCTATAGGATAGGGACTGGACTGTGAATAACAAGGTTGGAAGTTTGAACCTACCAGCTGCTCTGAGAGTGAAATTTGAGGCCTTCTGCTCCACCAAACATTTACAACTTTGAAAACCCTGTATACGGTTGCTTATAAGTCAGAACTGGCTTGAAGACACTTAACAACAACAGTATACAGTATGAGGGGACTTCCAATGATTCATAGTAAAAGTCCATTGTGTTTTAACTCTACTTTGTTAGCTCTTCTGTATTTGACCCGTCTGTATAATATATAAAGGGTTTCTGTGTCTCTGTAGGAAAAACTCTCCACAGCTAACCATGAAATTGGTGGTTGGAGTCCACTGGCTCCGCTGTAGGAAAAAGACGAGATTCTCTGCTTCCGTAAAGGTTTACAACTTTGGAAACTCTATGCAGAGTCACTATGGGTCATAACCAACTCAAAGGCACTCAACAATAACAACATATATGACATTTATATATGGAAAATTGAATCTATTTATTTAATCATATTTTTTGTCTGCTCGCATGGACTATCTTATGCAAGAGGCATCTGAAATTTCCTGAAAAAAATGTAACACCTGAAAGATGTTTAACAAAACCTATAAGAAATTAGTCCTACAGTTAATGGTAGGAAAATTCATTTTATATTGAAACTAAATGAATGGCTGGTTTGATCCTTTATTTCCTTCTTAGAATAAAGGTTGCATAACTTTATTGAATTTGGTTAGAAATAACAGAATTTCCATCTTGTCTAAATATTATTAAATGTCCAATGGAGTGGAAGATGTTTAAACTCTTTATTTGCGGTTCATTTAGAAATTCCATGAAACTTCTAGAAGACCAGTGTGATAGGAAGAAATGTGTACTATCTAGCAAAGCAATTAATTCTCATTTTCATACACATATGATATTGAGAAATATTATACTAGTTATTCAAAGACATTGTGTAGTAATAATAAATAAAAATTATGTCCAATTAAATGTACCTTAGATATATATAGACTAGTTAAGGAATATGGCTTATAACTGCAAGGTTGACAGTTCAAATCTACTCAGAGAGTCCTTGAAAGAAAGACGTGATACTGCATTTTCCTTCACTTAATCCAGCTTCTCTGATTATTTGTTCAGTATACAGATTGAAAGATAAAACCCTGGTGCACATCTTTCCTGATTTTAAACCATTCAGTAGCCAGCCCCTTGTTCTGTTTGAATGACATGCCTCTTTGTCGACGTACAGGGTCCTCATGAGCACAATTAAGTGTTCTGGTATATTCATTCCTCACAATGTTATCCGTAATTTATTATGATCCAAACAGTTGGATATATATACACAGTCAATAAAACATAAGTAAACATATTTCTTGTATTATCTACTTTTTGCCAAGATTCACATGATGTTAGCAATGCTTTTTCATGTTCCACATCCTCTTCTAAATCTGTCTTGAATTTCTGGCAGCTCTCTATTGATGTACGATTGCAACTCTTTCTGAGTTTTCATCAGGGTAATTTTACTTAATTAATGATATTTTTTGGTGCTTTCTGCGTTCCACTGGGTCACCAGCCTTTGGAATGGACACAAATATGAACTTCTTCAGTCAATCAACCTAGTAGTTGTCTTGAAATTTTCTGAGTGCTTCTAGTCCTGCATCAGTTTATTGAAACATTTCAACGTGTGTCTGTCAATTCCTGGAGGCTTGTTTTTGCTTTTTTAATCAATGTCTTCAATGTCGTTTAGAATACTTCCTTTAATACCACTGATTCTTGATCATATAGTGTGTCTATAAATGGCTTCCAGGCTTTGTTTCTCATACTTTGGACATTTTTTCAAGAGGGAACAGTCCCTGGAAACATCATGCTTGGTAAAGTGGTTGGTCAGTGAAATAGAGAAAGACCCCCAACAAGATTGATTGGCACATTGGCAGCAGCAATGGGAACAAGCGTAGCAGTGATTGTGAGGTTGACACAGGACCAGGCAGTATTTCATTCTGTTGTGCATACAGTTGCTATGAGTTGGTACCAACTCGATAGTATCTAACAACAACAACAAATGGCTGAACAACAGCCAATTATTTTTCGTCTAGTGACTGACTTCCTTCCATCTTCTTTTGATACTTTCGGAGTCACTCAATATTGTGACCAGAGAATCCTTCAATATTGCAAGTCGAGACTTGAGTATTTTCTTCAGTGCTTTCAGCTTGAGAAATGCTGAGTTTGTTCTTCCCTTTTGGTTTTCTAATTTCAGGTCTTTGCACACTTCATTGTACTACTTTATAATGGCTTCTCAAGCAACCCTTTCAAATTTTCTGTTCAGAATTTTC
>NW_006408680.1:3779741-3781499 GCF_000296735.1 Chrysochloris asiatica | reverse complement strand
GGAATGACAAATTTAAGAGCAGTGGTGTTGCATTCATTATCAAAAGGAACATTTCTTGGAAACTGAATTATATAATTATTCAATCAAAAAACAAAGCAAAGCAAAGTAAAATAAAACAAAAAAATGTGTGCTGGTTATGGGGGTGAGTAGTAGAGGTGGAATTATTCATGCGGTAGAGGGCAGACACATGTTGATACAGGTGACAAGGCAGAAAATGCACAAGAAGAGTGAGGTTAGCAGAGGAAAGATGAACATAGCAGGAGACACAGGGAAGAATGTAATAGTTAAGAGAATAGAGGTCAATACTATTAACTGTCGGTACATGGAGAGAACTTCAAGCATGTAACAAAGCACATCTATGACTTGTTCAGTGTAAACCTGATGATCTGCTCTTTAAACCTTCACTTAACTCACAATAAACAGTTTTGAATTAGAGGGCATTTCAAGATCTATCTTCAACTACAACACCATCTTTAGTAGGGCAATATCCATATATCTACAAGGAAGACCAATTAATACCACCATCATTTAAATGTATGCACCAGCCACTAAACTACATGATAATGAAATTGTGAAGAATTCTATAAACATCTTCAGTTTGAAATCGATCAAATATGCAATAAAGATGTATTCATAGTTACTGATGATGAGAATTGAAAAGTTGGTAAAAAAGAGGAAGGATCAGTTGTTAGAAGATATGGTTTTGATGATACAAATGATACTGGAGATAGCATAATAGAATTTTGGAGTACCAATGACTTATTAATTGCCAATGCCAAATAAAAGGTCACTGTACACATGCAAGTGAAATACTGATAAAGATAATTCATTAATGGCTGCAACAGTACATAGACAGGAATTCAGATGTTTATGTAGAATGAGGGATATCATTGCTGAGGTCAGATGGATCTTGATTGAAAGCAGAGAATACCAGAAAGATGTTTGTTGTTGTTGTTAGGTGCCATCAAGTTGGTACCAACTCATAGCAACCCTATGCACAACAGAATGAAACACTGCCCAGTCCTGGTACAACCTCACAATTACTTGTGCTTTATTGACTATGCAAAGGCTTTGGCTGTGTAGATCATAACATGCTATGGACTACATGGCTAAGAATGGGTTTTCCAGAACACTTAATTTTTCTCATAAGGAACATGTACATAGACCAAGAGACAGTCACTCAAAAAGAAAAAGAGACACTGAATGGTTTAAAATCAGGAAACAAGTCCTCCAAAGTTGTATTCTTTCACTATGCTTATTCAATCTGTATGCTGAGCAAATAATCTGAAAGATGTATTATACAAAGAAAAATTGAATTGGAAAAAGACTCATTAACAACCTGTGATATGCAGATGATGAAAGTTTGCTTGCTGGAAGCAACGAAGACATCAAATACTTACTGATGAGGATCAAAGACAACAGCTTTCAGTATGGGTAGCACCTCAATGTAAAGAAAAAAGAATCCTCACCACAGGACCAATAAATAACATCAAGATAAATGACGAAAAGATTGAAGTTGTCAAAGACTTCACTTTATGAGGATCCACCTGCCCAAGACCCCTTTAAAATGTTGAAGAGCAAATGTCAGTTTGAGGACTGAAATTTACCTGACCCAAACCATAGTGTTTTCAATAGTCTCATAGGCATATGAAAGTTGGACAATGAATAAAGAAGACTAGATAAGTTGATGCATTTGAGTTACAGTATTGAAGAAGGATGTTAAAAATACCATAAACTACCAAAAGAACAGACAAATCT
>NW_006408680.1:3776666-3777756 GCF_000296735.1 Chrysochloris asiatica | reverse complement strand
TATTGCTTACAATATTCTGGTGCTATTCATAATGTTTTCATCTTCCAGAACTATATCTGACCATGTTCCACTGCTAGTCTTAAGCTTTTCAGTGCTAACTATTCAGAAGTTGTCTGACTCTCCTTCTTCTTTGTTGCTATTGCTAAATGTTGTCAACTTGATTCCAACTCACAGCGACCCAATATAAAGTTTCTGTGGTGTGACTGATAAGTTTGAACTGCTGACATTGTGATTCAAATTGACCTTGCAGTCTTATGCTTACCCTACAGTGCCACATCAGTCTTACTTAATCTGGAAGCTGTGCTGAAACCTATCCATCATTTGTGAATCAGCATCTCTGACTTACAGTATTCATGTGTGCTGGCTAGAAAACCCTTCTGAGAGATGTGAACAAGGTCTCAATCTCTCTCCTCTCTTATTGTTTCTCAGTCTTGAAGGATTCAACCCAAATAATCAGGAACTTCTTAAACTTTCCGTGTCCAGGTGGGTTGACTAGTATCGTATGTTCCAATATAGGCTATTTGATATATTTCTTTAGAATAAGGTTTTCTCAGAGTCCTGATTTTGTCCTCTGCATCCGAAGTTTGTCCTTGGTGTTTTCACATAGAATGGAGTCCATAAATTCAAGATGAAGGCACAGTATTAGTGTGGCAGAAAGGGGGGAAGCTGTGTGTAAAAGTTAGCTCCAAAGATACTCTTCATTGAGTATATTCTTTGGTATTTTCACCCAGATTTATTTTATAATAAAAATATAGTCTAAGTGTAAGATAACTTGCAGCAATATTTTAATCTCTTCTAGGAGTCTAGACATGTTTCTTAAATATTATCCAGAAGCATCATAATTTTAAACAATTAATAAAAGGTCTTTTGGGAGAAAATACAAAAGATTCTTTTCCTATCCCACATATTTATGTATCACCTAAAACCTGTCTCTACCACATTTTGAAAATATTTTAAGAAATCATCCATTTTAAACTCCAAAGAGGGAAAAAAATGAATAAATTACGTAAACAATTTTCTGATTCAATATAAAAGCACCAAGTCAACTAAGATTTGATCATTTACTTCCCAGACTATGCTCCTGCTTTAA
>NW_006408680.1:3764707-3765280 GCF_000296735.1 Chrysochloris asiatica | reverse complement strand
CATGAAGAACAAGTACAGAATGAACAATATGAGACTAGAAGGAATTGTACAGAGGTAGCCATCCAGTGAGTTTGTAAAAAGCCTATGAACCCGGGACTTCAGGAGGTTACTTCCTTGGCCCTCAGGATCCATGGCTCGCAATCCTGAGGAGGGCCTCGGGGTTGGATTTTCATCCATTTTGTCACAGGGCCACAGCTTCTCAGTATTTGCAGATGCTGTCGCCAGAAGATGGGCATTTTGGTTGCCTCCATTTTTTTGCTATTGTAACTAGTGCTGCTATGAACATTGGTGTGCATATATCTACTCATGTTATGGCTTATATTTCTTGTGGGTAAATACCAAGTAGAGGAATTGCTGGGTCATAAGGTATTTCTATTTCCAACTTTCCAAAGAAGTGCCATATTGCTTTCCAGAGTGGTTGGACTATTTTGCAGTCCCACAAACAGTGTAGGAGTGTCCCAGTCTTTCCACATCCTCACCAGTATTTTTTGTCCTTTGCTTTTTTTTTATTATCTTTGCTGTTATTGCTGATGTGAGATAATATCTCATTGTTGTTTAGATTTGCATTTCTCT
>NW_006408680.1:3749977-3761042 GCF_000296735.1 Chrysochloris asiatica | reverse complement strand
ACATTTATTGCAATAAATTGTCCTCTCAGTACTGCTTTTACCATGTCCCAAGGATTTTGGTAGGTTGTGTTTTCATTCTCGTTTGTTTCTAAGAACTTTATGAATTCACGTTTAATTTCACCTTTTACCCAGTTGCTTTTCAGTAGGGTGTTGTTCTGTTTCCATGTTTCAACTTTATTGCCTTGGTCTTCTTATTGTTGATTTCTAGTTTTATAGCATTGTGGTCTAAGAAGATGCTTTGTAGAATTTTGATGTTTGTAAATTTATGGAGGCTTGCTTTGTGACCTAACACATGGTCAATTATGGAAAATATTCCATGCACTCTGGAGAAGAATGTATATTGTGCTGTTGTTGGATTGAATGCTCTGTATACATCTAAGAGGTCAAGTTGCTTGATTGTGTTGTTTAGTTCCTCTGTAACTTTGTCAAGTTTCTTTCTGGTTGTTCTGTCCCTTTTTGAGAGTGGCATGTTAAAATCTCCCACTATAATTGTAGATTTATTTGTTTCTTTCTTCAATTCTAGTAAGTTTGCTTCATGTATCTTGGTGCTCTTTCATTGGGAGCATAGATATTTATTATGATTATGTTGTCTTGCTTAATTGACCCATTGATCATGAGATAGTGTCCTTCTTTGTTTCTTATGCTGGTTTTTATCTTAAAGTTTACTTTGTTGGAAATTAGTATTGCCACTCCTGCTTGTTTATTGTTGCAGTTACCTTGGTTAATTTTTCCCCATCCTTTAACTTTTAGCCAGTTTTTGTCTTTGTGTTTATCTCTTTGTATCTCTTGCTTTATATTGGTCTTGTGCAGGGAGCTTAGGTAGCGAAGCAGCCACAAATGGGGCTGTGAACTGCAAGGTCAGCAGCTTGAAACCACCAGCCACACTGCAGGAGAAAGGTGAGGTGCTCCACTCCCTCAAAGACACACAGGCCCAGAAACCCCACACAGGGTGGCCTGATGTCAGAACTGACTCCATGGCACACAGTTACCCAGGGTCCTGCAGGAGAAAATTTGGGAGCTGTGTCTCTGCAACTGATGTCATAAGTTACCACCAACTCTCTCTCGCTGTACTGTGGGAAAACTGTCCTGTCTGATGTTGTCTGGGCTGAGCAAAAAAGGTGGGATGGGTAAAAATGAGGGGGAAAAAAGGTGGGATGGGAAAAAAGCAGTCTGCCATGCCATTTTTTTTTATTTTTTTTATTTTTTGCAAATGTCTCTGCACCACTTTTGGCCCTGGTTTTCTGAGCCAGAGTGGCTGTAGCCCTGCCCTCTAAACTCTGCCAGGGCACGGTGGCTGTAGAGGGAGTCCCATCTCCAGATTCCTAACTCACAGTATTTTCCTTAATATCGCAATTTTTTCACTTGTGAGTATGGGAACCTGATGTCCTTGATCTTGTGGTAAATCTGGAGCTCTGGAGTTGTTCTATGAGCACTTCCTTCATGATATCCCAGTTCCTTCACCATAGAGAGTTCCCTACTTGGTTTTCCCTAATATTGCCCAAACCAGAAGTCATTGTCCAGTTTTTACATACATATAAGGCAATTGAAAATACCTTGGCTTGGGTCAGGCACATAACATCTTTGCTCTTTAACACTTTGTTGTTATTGTTAAGTTCCATTGAGTTGAGTCCAACTCATAACTACTCCATATAGGGTTTCCAAGAAGCAGCTAGTGGACTTGCACTGCTTTCCTTGCAGTTAACATTCCAGTACTTATCATATAGCATGGCACTAGGACTTCTTTAATGCTTTGAAAAGGACTTTTGTAGCAATATGTTGTTTGATTTCTTGAAAGCTACTCTTGGTGATTGTGGATCCAAGTAAAACCATTTTGACAAATTCAATCTTTCCTTCATTTTTTATGATACTATGTATTAGTCCTATTTTAAAGATTTGTGTTTACCTTACATTGAGTTGTAATCCATACTGAAGATTGTAGCCTTTGATCTTCATCAGTAAATGTTTTAAGTCCTCTTAGCTTCCAGTAAGCAAGATTGCATCGTCTGCATATTGCAGGTTGTTAATGAGTCTTCCTCCAATCCTGTTGTTAATTTTTCTTCATATAATTCAGTTTCTTGAATTATTTGTTCAGCCTACAAATTGAATACTTATTTTGAAAGGAAAAAACCATGGCTCATACCTTTCATAATTTTAAACCATTGTTTCCCATTTTCCCATTCAACTGATTGCCTCTTGGTCTGTGTACCTGCTACACATAAGAACAATTTTAATAGTTTCATAAATTCTCTTAGCACTCTAGGGTCACATATCTAAAGAGATCCAAATGGCCTTAATACTTTTAGTTATGTTTTTATTGCTACTAGGTTGTTTTTAGTACTAGGTTGTTTTTAGCCAGAGTGCTCCTTAGAGGCCAAGATGGTCCAACTTCATCTCTCATACTTCAGACATATTATAAGGAGTGACAAGTCGCTGGAGAATGATGTCATGTTTGGTAAGGTGGAGGGTCAGAGGAAAAGAGGAAGACCCCCAATGAGGTGGATTGGCCAAGTGGCAGTATCGATGGACTCAAGCAATGACAATGATAGTGAGATTGGCCCAAGATTGGGCAGTGTTTCATTCTGTTGTTCATAAGGTCACTATGGGTTGGTACCGACTTGATGGCACCTAACAACAACGACAGCAACAGGTTATTTTTACTTGTTTGTTTGCTTGCTTTATACGGGCTTTAATTTATCTCAAAACATTTCATTGAAGATGTTGTTGTTAAGTGTTACCGAGTTGGTTCCAATTCATATCAGCCCTGTATAGGGTTTCTGAGGATAGGCTGGTGAATTTTAACCACCGTCCTTGTGATTCAAACTTACCTTGTGATTCAGTTCATTATCCTGCAATGCCACACCATTTTATTTTATTTTGGAAATAAACAGGATAAGGTCTTAGGAAAAGTCAGAAGTAACATTGAAATTATTATCCAACTCTAGTTTGACTTTCTAGAAGTGTATACATTTAAAAATCAGTATTAGGGAATCATCAGGGCATTTTTAGAAGACCTAAACATATCTGATATATTAATCTTGATAAACATCATTCGGTTGAGAATGAAATAGTAAGCTCTAATCCAGAATGTGTTGGCTGAGGTGTTTGTTTGCTAAATTTCCTAAGCAAGTAGAGTAGAAATAATTGAAACTACATGGGAATTGACCTGGAAATTCATTCTGTCCTGGAGGTGGAGATGGTAAAAGAGTGAAAGACTGAACATCTCACTGGAGAGAAAATTTCTAATTATGCAAAATGTGTCAGTGGAAAATTCATTCCTTAAAGAAGTAACATGGGGTTCTGAAATTGTATTCCTGATATAGCCAACTAAGTTTCTATCAAAATTTCTATAACTAAATGAGAACAAAATCCTGAAGAGCTAAATACAAAACTAAAAATGCAATCCGTTCAGTTAAGTAAGTGGATGCTTTTGCACTTGGGAGATCAGAAGACGAAATTACAGGGAGGTATGGTTCTTTGGAATATCTTCACCTACAAGGATGGCAAAAAAAATTAAGGGGAAACTATGGTCTCTACTGTAATTAAAAATAAAATCATTTACAAGATTTTAATGTTACTGACATCATAAAAATAAATAAGTATGCATACTCACATATCTATCCATCTATCTATCTATCTATACAGAAAAGGTACCAGAAGCTAAAAGTGGTTGTTAATAGTGAATTTATAAGAAAGCTAAATTTAAATGAGAGCTTTTTTTTCTTTTTGCTTGCCTATTAGTGATTAAGATGTGTAATGAGTCGGGGTAGATAATTTGCAAAATTACCTTTTCAAACAAAATAGGTTTCCTTCTAATGATTTCAAGAAAGGATCCAGAAGAATACAAAACTGTTTTGTTTTGATTCAATAATTCTAATTAAAGTGTTTTGTTTCTTTAAAAAATAGAAGATTGTCTCAGACAGAAAAATAAGAAATGCTACATCATCATACACATTCAAAATATCTTCCAGCACCTTGGAGAGTACATGAAGCAATAGTTAAGTATCTGTCCCCATTGAGTTCAATCCTCATGTGGCATTCTCACACCATGCTTTTCTGCCTCCTGTCTTGGTAATATCTTCAGCTGTAAAGGACTACAAAAATCCAGTACTGACACAGAACAGCACCTCATCAGATTAAACATCTCTCTCTGGCTCACGTTCTGAATCTTTTGAGAAGAAAAGTTCATTAAAATCAATGTTTTCCCTCTGATTTGGAATACAATGAAGTATTCATGATTTTGTCTTTCCACAAACATGAGTTAGTAGTTTCACCTCAGTGGTTTACTTTAATGCCACAGATATAAAACCTCGCAAGTTGTTTTATTTTGTTTTTAATTCTGTAGCTGAATTTTTGTAGAGAGAGAGCTAGTAGTTTAAGTGACTATGGAAAATGCTCATTGAGTGGAATGTGTGGAATCTCACTAGAATGGCATTCTCATAAATTTCTTGTACTCCATTAAGCATCTTGGTAGCCTAGTGAAGAGGAAGGGTACTTAATCTGAAGATACGTATATGCCAAGAACAAGGATAGTGTTCAAGGGGACAATCCCTCTCTTTCTACCTGGAGGTTTGTTCCATTTTGTTTCAGACAAAAGAAATAATAATCAGTTGTTCATAAAAGAGACATCAGCAGAATTGAAAGTTGAAGTACTTTGATAAGTAAACAATTGCTGTTTAATTTTATCATAGTGTCAAAGAATGTTTAAACATATTTTAATAGCTTATATTTGATAACTTTGATCATTTAAACTTCTAGTTACAAATTTTATTCTTTGATATGAGTATATTATAAAAATAATGACTTTTTTTTAATTTTTGAAATCAGAAGTTCAGCTTTGAAATTTTTCTTAAAATTGCTACATTATCTACCAAGGAACTCTGGTAACTTAGTGGTTCCAATTCAGCCTGCTAACCTCAAGGTCAGCAGTTTGAAATTGTCAGCTGTTCCACAGGAGAAAGATGAGGCTTTCTGCTCCCATAAAGATTTACAGCCTGGAAGCCCTATGCAGGGTCACTGCAATTTCTCTTTGTGTAAATATGATTGTGAATGGTTTGTTATAAATAGAAGCATTTAGCCCACATTCTTGAGGAAGTGAGTTAGAAATGACTTCCTTAATCATGAACAATGTTCAGGTACCATTTTGAATGAAAAAATTCTCAAACTTTAATGACCGTTAAGCAATATCTCTACTGCTCCTAATGCCAGCTTGGAGAATGTCATAGAAAATAATGACTTACACTTATTCGTGGAGTCCTGGTGAGTCACTGTGGGTTACTTCACTGGATTGCAAAGTTGGTTTGAACTTCAAGGTTGGTGGTTCAAGCTCACCAGTCACTTGTCAAAAACTTATTACAGGACCACTATGAGTCAGAACCAACTCAACAGAACTTAACAACAACAACACTTATTCATGTATTGCTATTGTTGCTGTCATTGCAGAGTTTTACTGGTAACTCAAGTACTTCTGTTAAGGAATTAAGGATTTGAGGGACTTGTTTTTAATTTATAGCTAGCGGCTTAATGGACTCAATTGAAGAAGTCTGACAGCCACGCTTGCATTCAGCTACGAGAACACACACAGTGAAGCAAAGCAGAGTCCTGATGGTCCTGTGCACAGAGCAAGGATCTTTCATTTCATTTTTATGCATCATTTACAAGTTGCTGCAGAGATTCCACCAAGTCAGCACATCTCACCAAGTTAACACAAAGTGAACTCAACGGGGAGAAATATATTCTGTGGTATCTAGGCGTGTTTGTTTCTGTCCATTGATTGCATTTAAAACACAAGTCAATCAGGAAGAAAGATGAGTGCTCTTGGTAGGTGTTAGAAAGTGTATGGGTCTGCACATTGAGGGAATTGTTCACTGAGCTCATTTTAAAGCAAAAACAAGACAGAACCAAGCTTTTTTTTTTTTTTGTAAATTTGAAACCTCTGGATGCAAGCTTTGTATTCTGTACATAAATGTGTGTAAGGAAAAACATATAAAGCATAAATGCACTTGTCTGCATGCTTTTTAAAATTACCTATTACTTGGATAAAGTGTAATTTTGAAAGTATTTTTATATTAATTAAATAATTCAGCAGGATACAGAGCAGCTAGTAGAGGGAACAGGTATTTCAGTGACTCAAGTTTGTACTGAGCTACTGAATGGGTGAAATCATCATTGTTTGAGATAGAGAAGACAGGGAAGCAGTTGTTGTTATCTGCTGTTGATAATATTCTAATTTGTTACAACACACTGTGTGCAGAGTAGAACTGCTCCCTATGGTTTTCAAGAGTGTTTTGATACACAAGAAGATCATTAAACCTGGTGTATTTGAACTACCAACCTTTCTGAGAACAGTCAAACTCTCAACTCTTTCTGTTACTGGGATATATTTATGGTGCTTGGAACTATCTTAACTTCAGATATATAATTGGAATTTGTGAAGTTTTTTTATGAGGTTGAAGTGATGAATTGGATAAAATTAGACAAATATTCAAGGAGGGAAAACAAAGAGTTTTAGATATATTCTAAGTATACAGCTTAGAAAAGGATAGAGTGAGAGATGGAGAGACATACAAACAAAGAATGAGAAATGCCGTAACAAAACTGAACAATACAACTTGTTAGACAAAGGTTACGGTATTTCAGAGTACAAAAGAAGAAGGCCTTTCAAGAAATGCTGCTGTTGAGTATAGTTAGATGAGGACAAAGAACTGGGTTTAACAATAAGAAAGACAATAGTGAAAAATATAACAGTAGATTAAGTAGAAATGGAGACAATGTCTAAGCAGCATAGATATTAGACAAAAGAAGTGAAAACAGTGAGGATAATAGTTTTACTGACAGGAGAAAGATGAGGCTTTCTGCTCACATAAAGATTTAAACCCTCAGAAACTCTAGACAGGGTCGCTAAGAGTCAGAACCGACTTAATAGCTCTTAACAACAACAGCAACAGTTTTACTGCAAAGGGAGGTGAAGTATTGAGCTATAACTGGAGGGATATATCAATTCAAGGGATAGTTATTTTATTATTATATATAGAATTTATAACAATTTTAATGCCATTTTATCTAGTAGGAAAAGTAATAATATGATTGAAGAGGAAACAAATCCAGGATAGATGTGACTCATCAAGTTAGAGTAGTCTGATCCAATCCATACATTGAAATACTGCTCTTGGATATTAGCAGTGACAGTTTGCCCTCTATAAATGGAAACAAGAACATGTAAAGACACTCAGTAAAACAATGAGCAGGATTAATGAGTGAAAATATGTATTTGAGAGAAAGCATTTAATAGGAAAGGAGTTGTTATAAAATAATTATCAAAGAGATTATAATGTGATTTGGCAAATAAATATTACAGAATTTCCAAATAGCCTCAGAGGCATATTGAATATTACTGATTATGACTATGAAATGAAATCAATCAATGTGGAAGTTTATTATTTTTTAGCCTCCATAATCTTTTTGGTTGCAGACACAGAATAAGTGCAGGATTAAAATTATGTAGGCTTAGGGGTTTCCAACAAGATGTAACAAAGGATTAGAGTGGCCCCAAGGAAAAAAGAAAAAAGAATGACATTTGGAATCTTTATCAGATAAGGAAGGAAGCTAGCAAAAAAAAAGGTGTAGGAACAATAAGTGGAAACCTTCGTGGGATCCAATTATTCTTAGAATCCGGATGAAAGATATGCTAGCAGCTAAGAGGTGACTGGTGGAGAGTGGAGTATTTTAAATTGAAACTGTGCAGGTGAGGGAGCTTCTTGTTGCTGCTAAGTGGTGTAGAGTTGGTTTCAATTCATGGTAACCCTGTATATGTTTTCCAAGCAGTGATTGGTGAAAATGAACTGCCAATATTGTGGTTCAAACTGACTTTGTGGTCCAGTGTCTCATCCCACAACACCATGACAAGACTATAAGTAGAAAAATGTCTTGTATATTAAACAGGGAAAGAAAACCTTGAAATTTGAAATCACCTTTTATACTACTCTTCCTTACATTTTCACATTCAGTTCATTGTGCTATAGGATAAGCACTCGACATCATGGTCAGTTTGAACCACAAGCACATCAAACAAAAAAATCAAAATGATAATGGACATAAAATAGATAAATGTTGGGGATAATTGACTAAATTCAGGGTGGGCAGGGGTGGGGGGGATCAAAGGAAAAGCATCACTAATTTTGCAAATAAATATCAAGTAGTAAGTTGCCAAAAAAAGAGACCTGGTAAGGTAGTAGGGTCTGCATTGGGCCACTAGAAACATGGTTAGCTCTTCAAATCTAACAGGCGCTCTGTGGGAGAAAGATGAAGATTTCTAAAAGTGCTGAACTGCAAAGTCTTTGAACAGAAATGTCAGTGGTTCAAGCTCACCAGCTGTTCCTCATAAACCATAAACAGGGTTACTATTGGTTGGAACTGACTTTATGGCACTTAACAACAACAACAACAACAACAACAACAATTTACAGGCTTGGAAACTTTTTACAGGGTTGGTATGAATCAGAACCCAATTGACAGCATGCTGCCAGTTAGTCACTTTGCCAAAAGGAGAATGTGTTTGTATGAAATTAAATTAATTTCCTGATGGAAATACTGAAGTCACTCAAAAGAATGATAACAAAGTAAGAAAATTTAAAAAGGACAAGAGGAATAAGAATTAAGACTAAAAACAAGCAAAAAAGAACCAACACACATATAATTGGAATACTTGAATCAGACACTGAAAACAGTGGAATAAAATTAATATCAAAAACTGTTATCCAATAAAAATTTTGCTATAAAGAACATCTGAATCCATACATTCAAAAGATCTACTAAGTATATAGGAAAAATGACCCAGAATATTCATCAAAGATTGTGTTTTTTGTTAAGTGTTGTCTAATTCATTCTGATGCATAGTGACCCTGTATAGGGTTTCCAAGGAGCTGCTGGTAAGCTTGAAGCACTGACCTTCTAGTTCAAATGACTTTGAAGCCTGACACATTAGCCCACAGCACTATACTAGGATTCCTAATCTAGGATGTTGTTGTGAAGTGCCATTGAGTTGATTCTAACTCATAGTGACCCTGTATGGGGTTTCCAAGAGCAGCTGGTGAGCTTGAACCAATGACCTTGCAGTTCAAATGCCTTTGCAGTCTGATGCATTAGCCCACAGTGCCACAACAGGACTCTTCATCTAAGATAAATACTAATAAAATTATCAGATATTGACCAAGTCACTTAAAACAAATAAACCTTATCCAGACATAATTTCTGAACAGTAGTATATAAAGCAGTTTAAAAACTGAAAAATAGGAGGAGATAGGGCTGGATGGCAGACAGGGTAGAGGTGCAGTGAAGACCTCTGTCAGCAATACCACAGAATACCAGGTGAAGCAGGTTAAGTGAGAGCTCCAAAACTCTGAACCACCTATGTAGGAATATGTAAACAGTTTAAAGGCTTATAGCTAGTTGAACTTGCAGCAGAAGCAGGAAATCTGTACTTTCTAACCTGCCAGCTTCAGCAGCCCAGTGCAGGAAACCTGGGTGAGACTGAATGGCAAGACCAAGTGGGGATGCAAGCAGACCCACCATGGAGTAATGGCTGTGGGAATCTCTGAGACAAAGGTGGACAATATTTTTTGTTTTGTTTTTGTTTTGTTCTGATATTATTGGTGTCTGCTCATTGCCATTTGCTGCCTGTCACATCCATTCTGGTGGCCAGAAAGGGTGCTTGAGCAAGTGGACACCCCCACTGCCACCACTGGAGGGTTCGTCTACCAGGAATGTGCACAGATCCTCTCAGCATTTAAAGGGACAGTACACACTTAAAACCAATGACAGCAAAAAATGGCCATAGCCGGCTCTGAACTGTTTATTGATAGAGAAAATGCTAGAATGGGTTGTGGAGAGGGAGAGAGACTAAAAATAAAACAGGCAAAAAATTAAATAAATCCTGAGGTACAGCATAACAACTAATAGTGGAATCTTGACATTTATCAGGTGGCTTTGAAGGCAAGAAGCTGAAAGAGAATAGTAAACACATATTAGTTTACTATAACTCATATTAGTTTACTATAGTTTACTCATAAATACTCATATTAGGCTACATTGTTTTTCTCCTTTCTCTCTCGTCTCTCTTTTCTGCAATTATAGACTACACTATCCAATCTGGATTTTTTGTTTATTGTTTGTGGTTTTTTTGTTGTTGTTGTTGCTGTTTTGTTTTTTTGGTTTCCTTTTTACCTGTAGGGGGGTCTTTCACTATATATATTACCTGAGAAGAAACATCAATTGTTGCAATATAGTCAAGCTATAATCAGACCCTACAAAACCCCACAATTTACACAAGAACCAATACCAACTGCCATAAACCAGGGAGGCAGACAACACCTGAGAAAGTTACTCTGAGCTAAGTAATAAAAGAGTGAAGAGGGAAGCCCACCTCATGATCAACTCTACCTGAATGCAATCAGAAAACATAAATAATACCAAAACACATACTCAATTAAATATTAAGGCCACAGCTAATGACTGAACATGTCCAAGAAGCAAAAAACAGATAATCATATCAGCACATGCCCAGAAGCAAGATAAAATGTTTGAGACAAATGACCTAGAGGTAGACATAGACTCCATTTTGAAAGGAGGCTAGGCCTTGGAAATGTCTGAGAAGGAATTCAGAAAAATGATTATAAAATGTTTCAAAACACTTTACAATGAAGTTGAGAAAAATAGGGAAGAAGTAAGGAAAGAACGACAAGAACAATCAAATAAGATACACACAGTGTTGGAAACAATTTAAAACATACAGAAACAGGTCCAAATGATTAACAATAGAATTTCATAAATAGACAATACACTGAAAGGAGAAAGGTATAGAATTGAAGAGATGGAAGGGAGAACTAGTGAACTGAAGAACAAATCTCTCAATACTATTAAGATAGAAGAGCAAGTAGAAAAAAGGATAAAAAAATCTGAAGATGGTCTAAGATTCATGTTGGACAACATGAAGAAGAATAACTTAAGAATTATCAACATTCCAGAACAGAAAGAATCACACAACTCCACAGAGGAGATAGTAGTGAGCATC
>NW_006408680.1:3746406-3748396 GCF_000296735.1 Chrysochloris asiatica | reverse complement strand
CAGGACATTCACCCAACAGCAGCACAATACACATTCTTTTTCAGTGCACGTGGCACATTCTCTAGAACAGACCATGTGTTAGGTAACAAAACAAACCTCCATAAATTTACTAATATCAAAAATACTACAAAGAACCTTCTCAGACCACAATGCTATCAAATTGGAAATCATCATTAGGAAGACCAAGGAAATAAAGACAAATAAATGGAAACTGAATAACACCCTGCTGAAGAGCGACTGGATGATGGAAGTAATGAAACGTAAAGAAATTCAAGGATAGAGAAATAAGGACATCCAAACTGGCAAAGAGGAAGTAAAACTCTCCCTATTTGCAGACAATATGATCCTATATATAGAAAACCCCAAAGACTCAGTAAAAAAAGCTACTAGACCTCATTGAAGTAAAGTGGCAGGGTATAAGATCAACATTCAAAAATCAGTTGGATTCTCCTATAGCAATAACGACAGTGCTGAAAAGGACATTAGGAAAACAATACTATTTACAACAGCCACCTGAAGGATGAAATATCTAGGAATAAATGTAACCAGAAAAGCAAAGGACCTATACAAAGAAAACTACAGAACACTACTACAAGAAACCAAAAGAGAATTACAAAAATGGAAGAATACACCATGCTCCTGAATAGGAAGACTTAACATTGTATAAATGTCAAATTGCCTAAAGCAATTTACACATATAATGCAATCCCAATCCAGATTCCAAAGATATTCTTCAAAGAGATGGAAAAAGCAATTACAAACTTTATATGGAAAGAAAAGAGACAAAGGAAAAGCAAAGCACTGCTTAAAAAGAAGAACAGGATGGGAAGCCTCTCACTCCCTGATTTCAAAACTTACTCCATGGCTACAGTGGTCAAAACAGCCTGGCACTGGTATAATGAAAGATACATTGATCAATGAAACAGAATTGAAAATTTAGAAATTAACTCATCTGCATACAGCCAACGGATTTTCAACAAAGTGCCTAAGTATATTGCATGGAGAGGTGATGGTCTCTTCAACAGATGGTGCTGGCAGAATTGGAAAGCAATATGCAAAAGATTGAAACAAGACCTTTACCTCATTCCTTATTTTAAAAACCTAAATGTTAATCCCAGAATTATGAAGGCCATCAATGAAAAAAAATAGGAGAAAATGTGAGAGGTCTAATACAGGTCATATACAGACTACCAAACATTTTGAAACTTACACACACAAAAATAGACAAAATAGATCAGTGGGGCATACTAAGTATTAAAAACATAAATGCATCAAAAGACTTCATCAAAAGAGTATAAAGGGAGTCCACAAAATGGGAAAACATCTTTTGCCATGACACAGCAGACAAGGAAGTTATTTCCAAAATATATAGCAACCTACAACACCTCTACAAGAAAAGGACAAATAACCCAGTAAAAAAATGGGCACAGGACATGAATAGGCACTTCACCAAGGAAGAGATCCAGGCAGCCAACAAACATATGAAGAAATGTTCTCGATCACTGATCACTAACCATTGTTGTTGTTGTTAAGTGCCGTAGAGTCATTCGATCACTAGCCACTAGAGAGAGACAAATCAAAACAACAATGAGATATCATCTCACATCAGCAATAACAGGAAAGATTAAAAAAAAAGTAGAGGACAATAAGTGTTGGACAGGATGTGGAGAAACTAGGACTCTCCTACATTGTTTATGAGATTGCAAAATTGTCCAACCACTCTGGAAAGCAATATGGCGCTCACTCAGAAGGTTGAAGAGATATCTTTGATCCAGCAATTCATCTACTTGGTATTTATCCACAAGAACAATGAGCCATAATATGAGTAGACGTATGCACACCAATGTTCATAGCAGCACTATTTACAATAGCAAAAAGAAGGAGACAGCCTAAGTGCCCATCTATGGAAGAATGGATAAACAAACTTTGGTACATACAAACAATGGAATACTATGCAACTCTGAAGAATAAGAAGGAAGCAGCAAGCCAC
>NW_006408680.1:3734478-3745742 GCF_000296735.1 Chrysochloris asiatica | reverse complement strand
GTAACTGTTTGTAATAACTAAAATGGTGCTAGAACTTGCCCAGTGAAGGAGGCTCCCTGCAGAGTGTTTGCATTGCATAAGACCAGCATCTTCTGAGGTGGGTCAGTCACATGTGAAAGGACAAGACGACCAGGCTGGAGCAGCTAGAAGAACAGAAGATACTTCTTGAAAGAGAGATGAGCAGAAAAAATCAAAAACAATAACAGCTGTCCAAGTAGCAGATTACTACAAGAACAGGCAAGTTGTTCCCCAGGGAGCCATCAAGGCAAACACCCTTCCAAGACTGAAACACTAGCAGGCATATGGTCCTGCTACTGACCACGTTGGTCACCGATAAGGGGAAGTGGGGGAAAAACAGCAACAAACTTATGAATTAAGTCTGACCACATTCAATAGACACCTATCAATATGGCTAGAAACCTGGTTAACCAGCAGTATGATGAGACCTGGGGACTCCTGGGCCCCAGAGGACTAGAATGGAGTGTGAAGCATCCAGCTGATATAAAGTGAGGGGGATGCACAATAACACCCACACTTGCAGACAGTACCCATTTGACCTGGCATCAATGGTTGGATGATCAGAACACAACTAGAGGAAGAAAGAAGAGGGGAAAATAAAACAAAAGGAGTAACCCACTATAAGTGGATGAACTTGACCTATGTTTGTGGATGCAGTATGACAAAGGAGCAGACAAATCTCTTCAGTGAGGATCATTCCTACCCCCTTGGTACACATGGTTGACAGGGAGGGGGAACTTAGACATTGGCTACTCAAAATGGGGAGACTATAAAGGCAAGAAGTGACTGGCTTACAAGCTTTCAATAGGGAACTTAGCCCCTGTGGATACAGGGAAAGGTAGAACCTCCACTGAATTGTTTCCAATCTGTCTGGATGGGGTTGGTAAAAGGTGAGGGGAAAAGGACTCCTGTGGTTCAATAGGGAATGATTACTAGGGATGGAGGCAGAGGTGATGACATGGACATCAAATGCCCAAAGGTACACCCCTCATGCTCCGCCCCCCCTCAGCCGCCAGCACACAACCCCTCTCCAGAGTGCCCAGCCACTCCTTCTGTCCATGTCATCACCTCTGCCTCCATCCCTAGTGTCACTGCCTCTCCGGACAGCATCTTGCACTTCGATTTTTCCCCTTGATTGTTCCAGGGATCTCTGCTCCTGAACTGCAACATCACCCGCTCCCCTCCTTTTGTGACCAAACATTTACATTTACCTTTCCAACACTCACTGTCAGACTGATAGTAATCATTCAATAGTACAAGATCATTTGAAGGCATTTTTTTTTTTTTTTTTTCATATTGATTCCTCATTATAACCTTTCCCTTTAGGAAAAACACAAAATTAAAAGTATTTAAAAATCAATCCTATTCATAAAATATTGTAATATATATAATAAAAACATGCAGGCCATGACTCATCTGTAACTATTTCCCTGCAAGGAGAACTTTTGTTGTGGTTGATAGCTGCCATCAAGTCAATAGCTCTCAAACCCTGTGCAAACTTTGATGATATTCTTATTAGCATTTAAGAAATGATGTAAGATTAGCAGTATGGCATGAATTATAGTAAGTTATATACATCCTAGTTTCTAGTATATTAATTTGAAGTTATCATTCTACTATCAAATAAATAAACGAGAATTGAAACTAGGATATGACTTGACATTGAAGAACCAATATGAATAAAAATGCCTTCAAATTATCCCCTTATATCTGGAATTTTGGACATATTGTAAGGAGGAAACAGTTGCTGGAGAAGGATGTTATGCTGGGTAAGATGGAGGGTTAGAGTAAAAGAGGAAGACCCCCAACAAGATGGATCGGCCAGGTGGCAGCATCGATGGACTCAAGTGTGGCAGCGCAGCGGTAGTGAGGTTGGCCCCGGTAGTGAGGTTGGCCCAGGATCAGACATTGTTTCGTTCTGCTGTGCATGGGGTCGCTATGAGTCGGTTCCCACTTGATGGCACCTGACAACAACTCTTGACTAGTTGCTGGAGAAGGATCTCTCATGTTTGGCAAGATGAAGGTTCAGAGAAATAAAGGATGACCCTTAACGAGATGAATTGGCCAAGTGGCAGCATCTATGGACTCAAGCGTGGCAACAGTAGTGAGGTTGGCCCAGGATCAGGCAGTGTTTCGTTCTGCTGTGCATGGGGTCGCTATGAGTCGGTTCCGACTCGATGGCACCTTACAACAACAACAACATTTCTTGAATGGCATAGTACTTATCACACGGTAAAAGTTCCCTTATTCTAATTTCTGATTTTACTTTTGTTTTTTTTCCCCTAATATTCAGTTTCTTCTCAGCTCGTCTTCTTCCCACAGTATAATATAGAAAATGGAGTTCTTGAAATCCAGTGTCTATGAGGAAGGAGAGAGAGTTAGCACTCATGGTCTTCACCAGCAAAAGGAATTGTGTCAACCCTTTTAGTTTAGTAAGGTTTCCAGTACACTTTGTTAACACCAGAGTGAACTACAGTGAATCAATGTTTTCTATTGTTCAGTAGAAGAAGCAACATTCTCAAAACATGTCTTTATAGTTGTTACATGCTCAACTGATTCAAATAGTGAAATACCCCAAATGGATATTACATGGAATATGTTTGAAAAGCATTCTTACTTAACAGCATGTGAGTGTACTGTTCATTATTGGGGGGGGACACCCAGTGTATTGACTTTTCTTTCTCACCTCCAATATTTTTCTAACTGAATTTATATTATTTTTATTTGTTTTAGTCAGGAGTCACTCACAATCCTGTTAAAAAGTATATCTTCTATCAGTATTAGCCCTGAGATAACATTTTAACTAGTTATAGAAGAAGTCCAGACAAGCTGGTCTGATATTAGATTGAATCCAAGTTTTATGATTGTTGTTGTTGTTAAGTGCCGTCGAGTCAGTTCTGACCCATAGCGACCCTGTACAGGGTTTCCGAGGGTGTAAATCTTTACGGGAGTAGAAAGCCTCATCTTTCTCCCGCGGAGTGGCTGGTAGTTTTGAACCGCTGACCTTAAGGTTTGCAGCCCGATTCGTAACCACTATGCTACCAGAGCTCCTTATACACATCTATAATTCAGTCTACTAGCTAGATCAGAGCTCTAGCTGCTCAGTAGGAGCACACCACTCAGGACTTCCTTTTCCTCAAACCTAGTCAGTGAAATAAGGTCTTTGTCAAAGCATAGTAGAACTCCAGAGAAAACAGGCAAGTGTGATTGTTTATGAGCTGGCAGGTAGCACGATTGCATCAGGATATATTTGTGTGGATGCCATAGGGCGTGGGAATATTATTTATAAAATATGGAACATGAAGATGGCCAGGTAGAATCATACCAACTACCTCATTTTCTCAGTTCTCTTTCCAGTCAAATAAATGTTTTACACCTGTAATTTTTTCTCTCACATACAAAAAAGTCCTCCCACAAAATCCCTCTCTAAAAACACACAAATAAATGTTTGAAACAACAATAACAACAAAAACACAGTCTCTTTAAAATATTACCTGAATTAGAAGGCTTATTTCTCTCACTTCCTTAAGGAAATTCTCTTTTAAAAATGTATCCCATTAACGTTCAGTTGATGGGGGCCAATGTCAGAGTCCAAAGAAAAAAAGAACCCTCTTATTATGAATTAGAGATTCACAGAATTACTGGGTAGGAAATAATCTTAAAACGAAAACTTGTAAAGATTTGATTTCTTCCATCACGTGAGTGTCTCATCTATCTTTAATACCAGAATTAGAAAGAACAACACATTTCCTCACTGGAATGTAATGTCTGGAAATGATTCTTTGGTTCAGTTAAACTGTGTTTCTCTAGTCCTGATGTGGCGCTGTGTGTTAACTGTAAAGGCGTTTGAACTGCAAGGTCGGGAGTTCAAGCTCACCAGCTGCTCCTCGGAAACCCTATACAGGGTGGTTATGGGTCGGAATGGACTTGACAGCGCTAAAGAGTAACAACAATAAACCCTAGCCTATGAGTAACGGGCCTACACTTTAGGATTCTACAGAATGCTAGTCTAGTTCCCCTACACCCACAGGAGTCTTTATACACAGTCTTCAGACTGTTGTTGTTGTTAAGTACTGTGGAGTCGGTTCCGACTCCCCTGCACAGGGTTTCCGAGGCTGTACATCTTTACGGGAGCAGAAAGCCTCATATTTCTTCCGTGGATCAGCTGGTAGTTTCGAACTGTCGACCTTAAGGTTAGCAGGCCGATTTGTAACCACTATGCTACCACAGCTCCTTAGTGGCTAATTTTGTTACAAAATGTGTCATAGTTTGTTTATCATCTGACTTCCTTGTATAATATTAACAAGTGGAATAGTACCTGACACCTTTTATAATACTTTTCACCCTGTAGTTATTAGATGGTATTGGTGCTGATGCTGGGATGGACTCTAAAATCCCTTAAAATTGACCCTCTTGAATCTAAACTAAGAAAACCACCCCCTGTTATCCAGACAGGGAGACAGGATACATGTCTTCTTCACAATAAAGCATGCAAAGTGGCTATTACTGGACTCAAGATTACAGAGCTTTAGATCACATTTTAGATATGTATATCACCAAGTTTGACGATAACTAATAAATTTCAGAGTCTAGTCTGATGTGATTTAGGCAGACATGGGTTAAGCATTCTGTATTTCTCAGTGTGCTCATTGCATGTCTAACAAAATTGCTTATGTCGAAGGCAAGAGCAATGTGGGAAATGTAGGCTATGTGACTGAAAAGTGCTTCTCAATCACAAGGAGTCTGATGATTTGCCTCTGAATTTAAAATGAAGAGGCTTAGGAAAAGGAGATGGTGTGGGCCTTACTGTTTCTCTGGAGTTTTTGAAGAAGATATAATTTGTCCTTTCCAATAGACATAAATCTGAAATTTGTATTGTTATCAAAGTAAGCTGACTTAGATTATCAGCCCTGGTGGTACAATGGTATAAATGTTAAACTGCTATCAAAAGGTCAGTGGTTCAAATGCAACAGCAGCTTCAAAGGAAAAAAAGATGAAACAGTCTGTTGCCTCCAAGATTATAGCCTTAGAAACTCTCAGTGACAGTTCCTACACGGGCACTAGGAGTCTGAATCAACTCAAAGCTGGTGATTTGGACTCAGATTTGATATTAAATAACTCTGGTGAGAAATTACCATAGAATGTTCTAATGAACAGATTTCTTAAGTTCAAATGATACTATTGAGAATAGAGGAAGTATGAAATTGGTACAGCTTCAGGCTTTACTTTCTTTAATGTATTTGGATAATGAAGTTACTGTCTATGTTTCGGGAAAATGGATGATGACACCTTCTATTGATCACTGGACAGGTTGAGAACAATATTATAATAATCCATACCAGTCAGATTGACCTTTTACTGATCTGACCTTTACTGTGAGCGGGAGGACAAGGAAGAATAAAATAAAAGTGACTATATAAGTCAAGTATATCATAGAGCTTGTCAGATCCCTAGACTTTATTATTATTTATCATCAAAGCACAGTGATCCATCAAGTCATTAATCTCATTAGAAACCCAGAAAGTCCAGTAGACAGATCATGGTGAAGCTTCTTAAGGTCTCCTCAACAATGGACTTTAAGCATTTTTCAAAGCCTTTGTAAACAAACAAACAAACAAACAAGTCTTTAAAGCAATAAAAGTTAGCTATCATAGCTCAAATATTACCCCCATGAAGGTTTCTAGGAACTTTGCCCTTAAAATAAATTCCTTCTTCCTACACAGTGTGCCTCGATTTAAGGACATAGATTATTATCATGGAATATTAGAACTGGGACTGCACTAATAATTAAGAATAGATACATGTCACATGCCTTTAAAGAGACACAAGCCTTTTTAAGAAGCTCTGCCTTTTCCTCTATATAGTATCCCTGGATCTTAACCCTGCTCCTCCCACATGGAACTTCCAGTTATGTAATCTGAACTTCACTTCACAGAATACTATTGAATGCAATTGTCCAGGTTTTAAAAACAAACAAACAAAAAAACAACAACAGAAAAAGAGCAGAGAAAAGCAGATCCTTGACCCTGAATGGATACAGTGGCTAGAAGAAGAGATAAGCATTTACTGACACACAGGTGAGGCAGTTTGATTGAAGGGACAATAGTTGATCCAAGAAACTGCATTCACTTTGTCTAAAAGAGCAATCCTTGTCAATACAGGATCATGATTATATCACTTAAACACATTTAATGTAGCTGTTTCCATACTCATAAGGGTATACGACCCATACAAAAGGCTGTGGTCTTAGATCTTCATCAGTAAGTGTTTTAAGTTCCTCTTCATGTTCAGCCAATAAGGTTGTATAATGTGCATATTGCAGGTTGTTAATGAGTCCTCCTCCAAACCTGATGCCATTTTTCTTCATAGAATCCATCTTCTCAGAGTATTTGCTCAGCATGCAGATTGAATAAAAATGGTGAAAGAACACAACCCTGGCAGTGCACATTTTACCTAATTTAAAACCATTTGGTGCTCCCTTGCTCTGTTTAAACTACTTTCTCTTGGTCTATGTACAGGTTCCTCAGGTGCACAATTAAGTATTCTGGAATCCTTATTCGTTATCATGTTGTCCATAGCTCATCATGATCCACATAATCAAAAACCTCTGCATAATCAATAAAGCACAGATAGACATCTTTCTGGTATTCTCTACTTTCAGAGAAAATCTTTCTTACGTCAGCAGTGATAACCCTCATGCTATGTCCTATTTTGAATCTGGCTTCTACCTGTGGAAACTCTCTGTCAATGTTTGATTCCAGCCATTTTTGCATTATCTTTACTAAAACTTTAGTTACATGGGATATCAATGATATTATCTGATGATTTCCATATTATTTTGGGTCACATCTCTTTAGAATGGGCACAAATACAAATCTCTTCCAGTCAGTTGGCCATGTAGTTGTCTTCCAATTTTCTTGGCATAGATGAGTGAGTGCCTCCAGTGCTACATCAGTTTGTTGAAAGATTTCAATTTTTGTTGTTGTTGTTCGTCTATTCCTGGTGCCTTGTTCTTTGCCAATGCCTTCAATGTACCTTGGACTTCTTCCTTCAGGATCTTTGGCTGTTGATCATATGCTATCTCTTGAAATGGTTGAATATTGATCATTTCTTTTTGGTAGAGTAACCGTGTATAACTTCCATCTTCTTTTGATACTTTCCACATCATTCAATATTTTTCCTATAAAATTCTTTAATACCACTAGTTGAGGTTTGAATTTTTTCTTCATGTTCTCTCAGCTTGAGAAATACTGAGCGGGTTCTACACTTTTAATTTTCTAATTCCCAGTCTTTCCATGTTTTGCTATAATATTTGACTTTGTCTTCTCAAGTGACCTTTGAAGTTTCGTTTCATCTCTTGTACTTCCTCACTTCATCCATTTGCTTAAATATCTCTATTGTAGAGAGTAAATTTCAAAGTCTCTTCTGGTGTCCATTTTGGTCTTTTCCTTCTTTCTTGTCTTCTTAATGACCTTTTTCTTTCTATTGTATGATGTTCTTGATGTCATCCCACAACTGCTCTGGTCTTCAGTCTTTACTGTCTAATCCATCAAATCTGTTCTTCAGATGATGTCTGAATTCAGATGGGATCATTTCAAGGTCATATTATGGCTCTCGTGGACTGGTTTTCATATTCTTCAGCATCAGCCTGAATTTGCATTTGAGCAATTGATGTTCTGTTCCATAGTCTGTCCCTGCCTTGTTTTGGCTGATGATATGGGGCTTCCATTATCTCTTTCCGCAGATGTAGTCAATTTGATTTCTGTGTGTTCCATCTGGTGAGGTCCATGTGTGTAGTTTTTTATGATGGTTAAAAAAGGTATTTGCAATTAGAAAGTCATTGGTCTTTCAAGATTCTGTCATGAAATTGTCAGCATAATTTCTATCGTCAAAGCCTTACTATCCAACTACTGACCCTTCCTCTTTATTTCCAACCTTTACATCCCAGTCACTAGTAATTATCAATTGTTTGTTCAATTTCAGACTGAAGAAGTTGGTAGAACTCTTCAATTTCAACATCACTGGCTTTAGTGGCTGGCGTGTACATCTGAATAATAATGGTATTACATGGTCTTCTTTGTAGGCTTATAGATATTATCCTAGCACAGACAGCATTATACTTCAACACAAATCTTGATATGTCCTTTTTGTCAATGACTGTGATGCCATTCCTCTTCAATTTGTCATTGCCAGCATAGTAAACTATGTGATTGTCAAAGTGATTCAAAATGGTCCATAGCAGTCCAGTTGAGCTCACTATGCCTAGGATACTGTTCTTTATGCATTCCATTTCATTTCTGAAGATTTCCAATTTTCCTAGAATCATATTTCATACATTCCATATTCTGATTATTAATGAATGTTTATATCGGTTTCTCTTCATTTTGAGTTGTCTCTCATCAGTAAATTAAGGTCCTGAGGGCTTTACTCCCTTCATGTCTTCACGGTCACTTCTACTTTGAGGAGGCATCTCTTCCCCAGTTGCATTTTGGAATGCCTTCCAATCTGAAGGATTCATCTTTCTGCACTACATCTGACAATATTTTGGTGCTCTTCATCATGTTTCAATATTTGGTGCTGACAGTGTTTCATTGCTATTCATAAGGTTTTCTGTGACTAATATTCAGAAATAGTCAATCTCTCTTTCTTCCTAGTCTGTTTTTGTCTGGAAGCTCAACTGAAACCTGTCCACTGTGGATAACCCTGCTGGTATTTAAAATACCTATGGTATAGCTTCCAGAATTATAGAAACACGCAAATAAACACAGTACAACAAACTGACAGATGAGTGGTGTTTAGTATCCACTAGAGAAGTATATTTGAAAAGAAAATAGGAGAAAATCCTTACAATCATGGATTGGTCATAGAGTTCTTAGTTGTGACAGAATCGTAAAAGCAGTATTCATAATAGAACTACAACAAATTAAAGAAAAACTGGACTATATCCAAATTTAAAATGTGTGTGTTCCAAAAGACATATTGATAAAATTATAATACTAGTCACAGAAAATAATACATTTGAGAAAGTACATATCTGATAAGGAATACATAAATGTTTTTAAAATTATATCATAAAAAGACATATAATCCAGTTTTTAAAAATAGGGGAAATTGTGAATAGACATTTCTCCAAAGGAAAAAAAATATATGTCCAATAAGAACATAAAAATATGCTCAACATCATTAACAAGCAGGAAACTTTGGAGACTAAGATTTACAAGACCTAACCAAAGTATTCTCAATCACATCATATGCATGCAAAAGTGAGACAATAAATAAAGGAAACCCCAAAAAAAAGTCTTTGAATTATGGTATTGGTTAAGAATATTGATTATACCATTACTGCCAGAAAACTAAATAAATCTGTCTTGGAAGAAGCATAGCCAGAACGTTGCTTAAAAAGGTAAATGGCAAGATTTTATCTCACGTACTTTGGACACTGATTAGGAAGGACCACTCCCTGGAGGAGGACATCGTGTTTGGTAAAGAAGAAGGTTAGTCAAAAAGAGGAAGTGTCTCAATAAGATGGCCTGACATAGCAACTGCAACAATTTTGAGGATGGCATGGAACTGGGCAGTGTTTCATTCTGCTGTACATAGGATCGCTGTGAGTTAGAACGGAGTCATGAGGACCTGGCTCAGTTGTTGTTAGGTGTCATTGAGTTAGTACCAACTCATAGTGACACTATGCACAACAGAATGAAACACTACTCAGTCCTTCACGAACCTCACAATTGTTGCTATGCTTGAGTCTGATGCTGCTGCCACCAGGCCAATTCATCTCCTTGTGGGGCTGCCTCTTTTTCACTGACAATCCACTTAACAAAGCATGATGTCCTTCTCCAGGAGCTGATTCCTCCTAACAGCATGTCCAAAGTATGAGAGATGAAGTCTGGCCATCCTGATTTCAAAGGAGCATTCTGACTGTACTGCCTCCAACACAGATTCACCTTTTTCCTTTTACTTTTTGTGATCCATGGCACTTCTAATGTTCTCCTGTAAAACCATACTCAAATGCATCAATTATCCTGGTCTTCTTTATTCATTATCCAACTGTCACATGTATAAGAGGTTATTGAAAATACCATTGCTTGCACCAGCAGCACCTTATCCCTCAAACTGACATTGTTGTTCTTGAACACTTGATGGTTGAATGGGTCTTGTATAGCAGGTTTGCCTAATGCAATAAGCCATTTGATTTCTTGATTGTTGGTTCCACGAGTGTTGGTTGTTGACCTGGCGCTATCATACAGTGTTCTACTGCTATTCATAAATTTTGGAAGTATTCTTTTCCTCCCTTTCTTAGTCTGTCTTTTTCTGGAAGCTCAGCTGAAATCTGTCCACCACGGGTCACCCTGCTGATATTTAAAATACTGGTGGTATAGCTTTCAGAATCACAGCAACATGCAAGTCATGCAGTATGACAAATTGGTTGAGGAATGGTGGAATAGCAATGGGATGTGCATAATTAAAAATACACAAAATACTGCTGATAAAAATGAGGAGGAACTGGAACCATCACGCATTCCAAATGCAAATACAAAATGTTACAATGCCTTTGAAATAATTTGGCAGTTTTTTAAAAAATTAAACACAAACTATTCATTTATTGCTTTTGTTAAGTTCCATTGATTCAGTTCCAACTCACAGCAACCCTGTATAGGGTTTCCAGGAAGCAGCTGGTGGATTTGAACTGATGACCTTATAGTTAGCAGTTCAGTACTTATTCTACAGTGCTACAACAGGGCTACGTAAGATCAAGCTATTATCCAAACGATCAAGCAATTCCACTCCTAGAAATCTACCTCAGAAAAACAAAAGCACATACCCACATAGGTAGCAGTGTTATTCATATTAACAAAAGATTAGAAAAATCAAAACGTCCAACGTCTGGTAACTAGTCAATAAAAAAGGATCTATTCCTGATTTGGACTGGTAGCTTTTGGAACAAGGAGAAAATACATTTCTGTTCTTTAAAGTCCCCAGTTTTTGGTGTTTTGTTATAGTTGCCCTAGAACCCTATGACAGCTCTGAGGATAATTGGCAGTCAGTTGTCATTAAGTTTATTCCAACTCCTGGTGACCCCATGTTTGTCAGAGTATACCTGTGTTCCATGGAATTGTCAATGGCTGATTTTTTCTGAAGGGATCAACCGATCTTAAGACAGGATGGACTTAAATAGGCAACTTTTACATTAACAGTTGAGCTTGTTAAGCATTTGTACCACCCAGTCACTCTATTTATAG
>NW_006408680.1:3728925-3732783 GCF_000296735.1 Chrysochloris asiatica | reverse complement strand
TTGGTACTATTTTCTATTTTTCATTAAAAATTCCTGTGGAATCAGAGTTTCTGGAGCTATGGAGGCTGAATGAGCCCCTAAAACTATTTATATTAATTGAGAAATATCCTCTACAGTCTTCTAAAAACCAAACAGTGATATAGTTGAACTAGAAAAGAGTGAGGAGTTCTGGTAGCGTAGTGGTTACAAATAGGGCTACTAACCTCAAGGTTGGCAATTCAAAATTACCAGCTCTTCCACAGGAGAAAGATGAGGCTCTCTGCTCCCGTAAAGATCTACAGCCTCGGAAACCCTGTGCAGGGTCGCTATGAGTTGGAACCAGCTGCACAGTACTTAACAACAACAACAGAAAAGAATGACAGCCTTGAACATTATGCTCATAGATAGATCTGCATGGGATGACACTGACAACAGCTACTCTGTGTAGTTAGGAAACTTAAAGGACAGTGAGTTTGTAATAATTGGGGAGGAAAAATTGGAAATGGAGGGTGAGAATGGTGGTTTAACTAAGAATATCATCAATATCACTGAAATATATGAAGGTGAGTCCAAAATTATCTGCAATCCGGTTATATTTAACTGCCTATCCATGTCCACAGCTGATGACAACACTCAGTGTGCACGCGAAATGATTCTGTGGAACAGGAGTGACAGTGGATTATGTGGTAAATCATCTGCAAATCATGCATGGCTCTGCCTGTGAAATCATCCACGACAGACTTGGGTTTCAAAAAGTTTGTGTGAGATGAAACCAAAACAACTCATGGCAGAGCACAAATAGAAGCGTTAGGATATCTGTAAACAAAATGTGGAACAATACTGAAGGAAGGTTAAAGTTTCTTTGAAAAAATATTGTTACTAGTGATGAGACATGGGTTCATCGCTATGAGTTTGAGAGTAAACAGTAGAGTATGAAATGACAAAATCCTCAATTTCCAAACAAGAAAAAGTTCAAAAGTCAATTATCAGCTGGGAAAATGAATGCTTACAGTTTTCTGGGATTCTCAAAGGTCACTATTAGGAAAATGATTAAACAATCAGCAGTGTTCATTACAATGAGACACTCACTGAAGAGCTGAAGCCTAAACATCAGATTAACTGCAGAGGATGGCTATGCAAAGGTGTTGTGATCTTGCATAGTGATGCATGTCTGTACACCTCTGCCCACACTGCTGAAACTCTGCAAAAACCTTCATTTTGAGGTGTTAAAGCATTCTCCTTAAAGTCCTGATTTGCTTTGTCAAACTTGCATCTGTTTGGTCCCCTGAAAGCAGCCCTTAGAGAGTGAAGATTCACTTCCAATGAAGAAGTGATGGTAGTGGTGCATTTGTGGTAACATATTTTCAATAAAGTAATATGAAAGCTTGTTGAGAGATGGATACATTGCATTGAAAAGCAATGAGATTATGCCAGAAATGAATATATTTATCTTTTCTAATAGTTGATTAAAATAAATTCTCCAGCCTCTGATATCCAATAGGCAGAGTTCAAAGAATTTGAAGGAAATAGGAGACAAGGAGTTAAAAAAAGGAAGGAAAAAGCCAATAGAAGTATACATGTTAACATGTAGAAGATGTTGGTTGGCAAGAAATTGTATTTACTTGGATTCCAAGTGCTTCAGTGAAAAGGGATGATAAAATTAGCTAGTTTTCATATGGTTGATATAAATTAACTGTTAGAATTAAGTGAATTCTTTGGAAATTAAGGGTGATTTGTTTTTTTCCAAGAGAGAACGTTCATGAACATCAACAAAACATTCAAGACACTTAAAAAGGCAAAGGAATAAAGGTTTTCCAAGATGTATTACCTTCTTTTAGGAATCGTATCCACATGAGTAGATAAGAACACTTAGGCATCTTCCAAAAAAGCCTCTATAGTTCAGAACATATATTGGTGCTGAGACACTTTCATTTTTGAAAACACAAACAAGGGTTCCACACTGACATAGCTCATATTATTTTGCTTGCCTTCTTGTCATTTCCACCAAAGAACTTGAGGAATTTCAAAGAACACTTACCATAGAATATCAGATGGCCTTGGCTATCTAAACATTTCTAAAATGTAAAAAAAAAACAAAACCTGTTACTAAGAATCATACAAGAAATTCTAATTTTTAATAGTTAAAACATTAAAATATATGTATTTTTAAAATTTTAGATATTTAAATCTTTAAAATATGTATTATTTCAGAATAATGCTATAAATATTAATTATTTTGCTGTTTATCCTATAAATAATTTATTTATAGGATAAACATTATTTATTAAATGTTTATCCAGTTGTATTTATTTAAAATTAGAAATATTTTTAGTATTTGCTTCATTAAACATGATAAAACATCATTTTCCCCAGGATTTCTTAATTATTCTGATATTCTGTGCAGATCAAAGTTAAATATGTAACATTATATCATCTTTTTAAGGGCAGGATATAGTTGAATGCATGATAATAATTGAGTAGCCCATTATAGACACTACTGTGAAATTGTATTTTAGTAAAATTTATGCTTATGAAAGGAATCTGACATATGAATAAGTTAGTGAGAGAGATATTATTATGTTGCCCAAGGGTAATATTTTCCTCCCCAAATGCAAATTATCTAAATATTTAGAGTTTGAGAAATTACATTGCAGTGGATTCCTATTGCAGAGATTAGTATAAATGACTTGGCAAATATTATCCAGAAAACTCCTAAGAAGTAGCACTTAAGGACCTAGAGTTGTGTTTGAGTATTTCCACTGCTTAAGTAAGACAAGGTGAAGTACTACCACATCATTGCTTTGTATAGGCAAGTGCCTGAGATTCTTCTCAGAGAATTTGATGATGCTTAGAATAAGCTGATGACTTTCAGGAATTGTAAAGTCGTTTCTATTGCCATGGGAAGTTTTCTTACATAAATTTTCTATAAAGAAAGACACAATCCTTCCTATAGGACTTCCCAACCCACCTGTAAAACTTTGTGGGCAAGGTGAGTGTCACGTTTATATTTGTTATTGAACAGGAATGAACACAGTGATGCTGGACAGGTATTCCGTTGCTTCTTGATCTAACCCAAGTCAGATTCTGGTAAAAGTTAAAACAATATGTCCATTTGATGGGCATGGACTTAGTATCTCTATGAATCAATTTTCTTTTCTGTAAAATAAAGTAAAGTAATACCTAAAGTTACTGTCAAGTCAATCCTGACTCATGGTGGCTTCCTGCATGCCAGAGATGATCTGGGGTTCATAAGGTTTTTAATGGTTGATAGTTCAGAAACATATCATCAGGACATTCTGAAAAGGTGTTGCTGGGTGGCTTGAACCACTAACTTTTAGGTTATCAATTAAACATTTTCACTGTACAACCCAAGAACTTCTAAAGTAGTACCTACCTCAAATAAATATAGTCAGAAGTAAAGCTAAAACTTTTAACAATTTCTTGTATGATGTTTTATAAGCCCTCAATCTATAATACATGATTATGGAAACAAGGAAGCAGATAATAATGATTTTTCACCTGTAAGCCATTCACTAGCACATAGAATCTACTCATGAGGATTTTTTTCCCCATTCTTATTCTGTACTCTCATCTGTGATCTTCAAAACACAATGAGCTGCTTCTCCATGCAAAAGTCTCTTTTATATTACTTGACAAATTTTCAGTTCATAATCACCAAAGCAGGCTGAGTTCAATCAAGATACAGAAGCCACACAGACAAACAGCTGTTGTTGGTACTGACTCATAGTGATCCTATGCACAACAGAAGGAAACACTGCCCGATTCTGGGCCACAATTGTTGGAATGCTTGAGCCCATTGATGCTGCCACTTTGCCAATACATCTCGCTTGGGGCTCTTCCTCATTTTCTCTGACTATC
>NW_006408680.1:3717406-3727895 GCF_000296735.1 Chrysochloris asiatica | reverse complement strand
AACAACAACAACAACAACAACAGTAGCAACAGCTGATGCTGTAGAATAATGCATTGGACTGCAAGGTCTGTTTGAACCTCAAGGTTGGCAGTTCAAACTCATCAGAACTGGCTCAATGGCACTTAACAACTTTAACAAATATAAAATCCTTCTCCAGGGGCTGAACCCTACTGTTGACCTGTCCAAATAAGGGAAATGTAACAGCATCGATGGACTCAAGCATGGTAACAATAGTGAGGTTGGCCCAGGATCGGGCAGTGTTTTGTTCTGCTGTGCATTAGGCCACTATGAGTTGGTCCTGACTCGATGGCACCTAATAACGACAACAACAATAAGGTAAAATGAAGTCTCACCACCATGCATGCTTCTAAGGAGCATTCTGATTGCACTTCTTCCATGAAAGATTTGTTTGTCCTTCTGGCGGTCAACGGTATATGCAAATTTATTTTCCAATACCCTAATTTAGATATATAAATTCTTCCTTGATCTTCCTTATTCATTGCTTCATCTTCACATAAATATGAGGTGACTGAAAATACTATGGTTGGATCAGGCACATCTTAGTCCTCAAAGTGATATCTTTGTTTTTAAACAATTTGTAAAGGTCTTTTGGAGCATACTAATACAAGGAAACACGCCATTTGATTTCTCGACTACTGCTTCCATAGGCGTTGATTGTGGATCAAACAAAAATGAAATCCTTCACAACCTCAGCATGGCATCATTCATTATGAATTTGCCTATCAATCCAGTAGTGAGGTTTTACGTTTTCTTTATGTTGAGTTGGAATTCAAGTTGAAGGTTGTAGCGTTTGATCTTCATCATTAAGTGTGCCAAGTTCTCTTCACTTTCAACAAGCAAGGTTGTGTCATCTGCATGTCAAAATTTGCTAGTCTTCCTCCAATCCTGATGCCATGTTTTTCTTCATCTACTCCAACTTTTCATGTTATTTGGTGAACATAGAGTTTGAATAAATATGGTGAAAGGATAATAACTTGATGCATACCTTACTGATTTAAAAACTCTTTAGTATCCTCTTGTTCCATCCAAATGTCTGCCTCTTGGTCTATGTGCAGCTTCCATATGAGCACAATTAAGTATGGAGTACCCATTCTCTTCAATGCTTCCATAGTTTGTTATCATCCATTGCATAGTCTATAAAGAGATAAAGATCTTTCTGATATTCTTTATTTCAGCTAAGATCCATCTGATGGCAACAACGCCATTCCTCATTTCATATCCTCTGCTGTATCCAGTTTGAATTTCTGGAAGTTCTGTCAATGTCCTCCTGCAAACTATTTTGAATTATTTTCTGTAAAATTTAATAACGTGTGGTATTAATTTCAGCTTTCAAAAATTTCTGCATTGTTTGTTTACGTAATTGGATGATTCCCTTGCCTCACTTATTTTTATTAAAAGTACTTAAAGACCATGCTAAGTAAATAAAATATCCAAGGTTAGAATTGAAGTAACAGTTCTAATCCTACAATTTAAAAATTATATGAAAATGATTGCTCTCACTGACTTTGCGGTACTATTATTGATCATTCATTTAGAAAAACAAGTGTGTGAATTGATCATCTCACGCCTGTTTTTTTTTTTTTTTGGCTTTAAAATTTGAAAAATTACTTTTTATATTATAATGAGAAAGATTAAAGCAAAGATGTCAATTTTTTCTCATAACTCAAACTTTGCTATATGTATCATCATATTTTTCTCTTTCTTGAGAGAAAGAGACAGAAGATATAGTTCAAGTCATTTCTAAATGATTTGCACTGCTCTGTGGATGTATGAAATCTAGCATAATTGGGCAGTGGTGATAAGAGTGTGGGGTCCGTTTTATCAGGCTCTTTTCTCTGCAGAGGGCTGAACTCCATTCACACAGACTTTCTACGTGAGCAGTGGGGAAAAGGTCAGCTTCTTCACAGCGGATGCATGTTCCTTTCATTTTAGAGGACTTTCTTTTTGCATTATGATTTAGAAAAGAAGACAGGGAGATAGAAAAATTATATGCTACATAATCCATGTAAAATTTTTATCAAAATATACCACCAAACCCAAAACATAATGAGTACATAACATCAAAAAAAAGTTAATTTGAGCAAGGCCATTATTCATCTCTATCGTGTCATCTATGTGTTTCTTGGCATTTGGCTGCATTCTGTAATTTTACTACCTTTACGATTGTGACATGTTCAGCCCATCTAGTCTCATTTTCTCCTGGTTATTACATTAAATTATAGCTGATCTTTTCCTATCTTATCTTTACTTCCCTGGAGAGACTCTGAGAATTCCAAAAAACTGTTAGTTACAGAATGAGAAACTGCCTCTTTCTGTTACAAAAAGCAATGGATAATGTTTTTGTGCTGTTAAGAAAATTATTATGGACATAAAAGTTGAGAATTAAGAGATATAGGAAGTAGAAATTTGTCTATGAGCCTATAGACAATATATAAAAATGATATAATATTTTTCTTCTTACGCCACCAACAGACAAATAATGATAATAATACTTGCTAATGGTACTAACGTATTGCTGTTGCAGTTAAGTGTTTCGAACCAGTTCCAGCTCATAGCAACCCTGTACAGGAATTCCAAGGAGCAGCTGGTGAGTTTGAAGCACCAATCTTGATATTCAAACTGACTTTGCAGTCCAACACATTAACCCACAAAGCCACACCAAGACCATAAAAATTATACTAAGAGAATTGTAATATCTTGCTATTTCATCTCCATCCATTAATCTGCTCATCAAGCCTGTGGATTAATATTAATAATCCCATTGTAGAGATGACGTACTTGAGATTTAAAACGATTTTTAAAACATTCAGTGTTTCATGTAGTTAGATTGTTAGGTGCTATCAAGTTGGTTCTGACCAATCCTATGCACAACGAAAGGAAACATGTCCAATCCTGTGTCATCCTCACAACTGCTGCTATGCTTAAGCCCATTTCTGCTGCCACCGTGCCAATCATTTCATTGGTGGTCTCCTCTTTTTTGCTGTCCCCCCACTTGACTTAGTATGATGTCCATTTAACTGACTTGATTGTGATAATTGTATTAATTATTATATTCAACCCTTGTCTTTTTAATCTCGTTTCCTAGATTTGTTTCCTCTGGACTCCAATACATCCATTTTGCCAGTTCATCTCACTGGGGATTAGCAAAGTGGCAGCATTAATGGGCTCAAGCGTGACAACAATAGTGAGGTTGGCCCAGGATCGGGCCGTGTTTCGTACTGCTGTGCATAAGGTCATTATGAGTCGGTACCGACTCGATGGCGCCTAACAACAACAACAGCTGGACTCCAAGCCATCAAAATTCAAGTACTACAGGATCATGACAGATTTTTGCTGATCTCAAAACTCTGGACAACATAAACACGAACTACTATTAACGCTTGTAGCCAGAAAGCCTCACCAGTCAGGCCTAACCATCCCACCACCCTCACCTCTTAGGAATTAAATAGGAGAAACAAGACTTCCCAAAGTGATTTTCCTACTCAGAAGAAAGTAGCCAGATGATCTCGAAAGCCAGCATCTGAATGAATTTGGAGTCTTTTGACTGTCCAGGAGGGATTGATAGGGACAGCCTGGGGGTGAGAAGTCAGAGAATCAGGAACCAGAGGGAACTTCATTTGGTGAGGCCAACCAATCAGATTAATGATGTTAAATACAAGAGAAGGAAGACCTAAAACAACTGACATTCCACACTTGTAACATGCGCAGTCTAAGGCACTAGTGATTGAGGGTTACCCTTGACCTCTGTAATCCAAAACTTCATTTTAAATCCAAATCACATTTTTAATACCGTGTCCTACCAGGATCAGATCAGGACATGAAAGGTGTGGCTTCCACTTTCCAGCAATTCCCCTCCATTACCAGAAAACTAATGGAGGAATATTCCTCCATTCAATTATCATATGTTAAAATCTAATCAACATAAACGCAGACCTGAGATTTTTTCTGGGCTTTTCCACTCTGAAGAGACAGACCCAGTCTCTCCTTCAAGAATATACTCACTTTGCTAATAAACTGCTTAAACTGAGGTGGGTGGTGTGAACAAGTGAGGGTCATGCCGCAGCCATTCAAGAATTCATCCCCAATTCTTTGGGTTAGTTGAGGAAGAAAGGCCTGAAGGACAATGACATTCTGAGAAAAAGGAGGGAAGAGTTCATGAAGAAGTTGACATTTGAACTGAGCCTTGAGTGTTGTAATCAGAAATTTTATATCTTGGGCAATGTGATGTCATGGTTAATAATTTAAGAGGTACAATATAGTAGAGATTACCTGGAACCACTTCTGGGACATCTTAAGCTTTCCCAGAGAAGCTGAGCAAACTCTATCCAATCATACAAACTTGCCCATGTCATTTGTCTAACCATTAGAGTAGAAAAAAAATAGTCTTCCCATCTCATAAAATGGTTATGATTAAATGAGATCATGCACATAAAACATTTAGCAGTGTTCATCATGTTTGTAATCTTTGTGCAAGTTGGATGAATCCAGAACTTTATTTTTAATCATGTTTGGGTTGTCATTATTGTTGTTAGCAACCATCAAGTCAGTGCCAACTCATAGTGACCCTATGTACAACAGAATGAAACATTGCCCAGTCCTGTGCCAACCACACAATCATTGTTATGTTTGAGCCCATTGCTGCTGCCACTGTGTCCATCCATCTAGTTGGGATTCTTACTCTTTATCCCCAACACTTTACTTTACCAAACATGATACCCTTCCACAAGGACTGGGCCCTCCTGATAATATGTGCAAAGTATGAGAGATGAAGTCTGACCAACTGGCCAAAAGAATATTCTTCCAACACAGGTTGGTTTGTGGTTTTGGCAGTCCATGGTGCTTTTAATATTCTCCTCTAAAACCATAGCTCAAATGCATCAATTCTTCTACAGTCTTCCTTATTCATTGTCCACATTTCACATGCATATGAGGTTTTCGAAAATACCATGGCTTAGGTCAATGCACCTTAGTCCTTTAACTGATATCTTAGCTCTTGAACACTTAGAATTCTTGTGCAGATTTGCCTAATGCAAGATGTCATTTCAATTCTTGACTGCTGTTTCTATGAGTGTTAATGCTTGATCTGAGCAAAATGAAGTCTTTGACAACTTCAATCTTTTATCCATTGATCGTAATGTTATTTATTGGTCCATTTTTGAGGATTTTTGTTTTCTTTACATTGAGGTACAAAACATACTGAAGACTGTAGTCTTTGATTTTCATCAGTAGGTATTTTAAGTCCTCTTCGTTTTAAGTAAGCAAGGCTGTATTATTTGCTTATCCCAAGTAGTTAATGAATCTTCCTCCAATGCCGATGCCATATTTTTCTTCATATTATTGAGATTCTCAGAATATTTGCTCAGCATACAGACTGAATAAGATTGGTAAAAGAATACAACACTTGTGCACACCTTTCCTAATTTTAAGCCATTCAGTGTTCCCTTGTTCTGTTCTAAAACTTCCTCTTTGTCTATATACAAGTTCCTCATGAGTACAATGAAATATTCTGGAATACTCATTCTCCACAATGTTGTCCATTGCTTGTCATGATTCACAAAATCAAAAGCCTCTGCATAATCAATAAAGATAAACACCTTTCTGGAATTATCTGCTTTCGTCCAAGATCCATCCAACGTCAATAATGATATCCTTCATTTCACATCCTTATCAGAATCCTGCTTGATCCTCTGGCAATTCTCTGCAAATGTAAGGTTGCAGTCAATTTAGCAAAATTTTACCTGCAAGTGATAGTAATGATATTGTTCAATAATGTCTACATTTCATTGGGTTACCTGTCTTTGAAATTGGCACAAATATGGACTCTTCCAGTCTGTTGGCCAAGTAGTCTTTCAAATGTCTTGGCATAGATGAGTGAGTGCCTCCAGTGTTGCATCAGTTTGTTGAAAGATTTCAATCTGTAGTCCATCAATTCCCAATGCCAATGCCTTCAATGTATCTTGGACTTCTTCCTTCTGCATCATTGGCTCTTGATCATATGCTACCTCTTGAAATGAATAAATAGTTACCATATCTTTTCGGTACAGTCGCTGTGTGTATTCCTTCCATCTTCTTTTGACTCATTCCACATTATTCAATATTTTCCTCATAGAATCCTTCAATACCGCAAGTCGAAACTTGCATTTGTCTTTAGTTCCCTCAGCTTGAGAAATGCTGAGCATGTTCTTCCCTTTTGGTTTTCTAACTCCAGATCTTTGCACATTTTGTTATAATATTTGACTTTTTCTTCTCAACCTGCTCTTTGAAACATTCCATGTTCCAATTATTAATGGTGTTTACAGCTGTTTCTCTTCATTTTGAGTTGTGTCCTATCAGCAAATGAAGGTCCCAAAGTCTTTCCTCCATTCGCATCATCACTGTCAGGTATACTTTGAGGAGCTCACTCTTCCTCAGTCATGTTTTTGACTGCCTTCAAACCTGAGGAGTTCTTCTTCTGGCACTATATCTGAAAATAATCTGATGCTCTTAATAATGTTTCAGTATTCAACATTCTGGTGCTGTCTTACTGGGATCCACTGCTATTCAGAAGGTTTTCAGTGACTAGATATTCAGACATAATCCACCTCTCCTTTCTCCTTGTCTGTCTAGTCTTAAAGTTCAGCTGAAACCTGTCCACCATGGGTCATAGCTGCTGGTATTTAATACATCTGGGCCATAACTTACAGAATCATAACAACACGCTAGCCACCACTATATGACAAACTGATAGATGAGTGGTCCCAAATTTGGGTTACATGTCTTTAAAATATTACATCTCAATGCTTGACACAATAATATCTGTAAACATGTTCTCTGAGATCCCCATGAATGAGCAGGTTATTTTGTGGAAGATTCATGTGCACAGTGTGATTAGTGTATGTGATTGTTTCAGGGCACTTAGCTCTGTGAGTCATGCACATGATTTGACCATGTAAGTATTAAACTTATCCATAAGTATTTATGGAGTCCTGGTGTGGTGCTCTAGGATAAGCACAGAACTGCTAACTGCAAGGTTGGAGCTTCAAACCCTTGGAAATTCTATACAATGCCATTATAAGTTAAAATCAACTCAACAGCACTTACCACAACAACATATGTGTTTATATTGACAATAATATGTAAAGCAAAGCAAACCCAGTACCACCAAGTTGATTTCAACTCATATTTACCCTATATAAGTATTCACAGAGTATAAATCTGTATAGACACAGACAGCCTCATCTTTCTCTAAGAAACTAGTAGGTGGGGGGATATACTGCTGACTTTGCATTAACAGTGCACTGTCTAACCCACAGGACCAATAGGAATAGAATTAAGCTCTACAAAATTTTCTGATTTCACATCTTGCAATTTTACATATACCATTGTTACTGTTGTTAGGTGTCATCAAGTCAGTACCAACTCATAGTGACCATATGTACAACAGAATGATACACTGTCTGGTCCTGGGCCAACTTCACAATTTTTGCCATGCCTGAGCTCATTGATGCTGCTGCTTTGCCAATCCATCTCGTTGGGAGTCTTCTTCTTTTTCTCTGACCTTCCACCTCTACAAACATGCTCTTTCTCCAGTGACTAGTACCTTCTGACAATACGTCCGAAGCACGAGAGATGAAGTTTGGCCATTCTGGCCTCCAAGGAATACTCTGGCTGCACTTTGTCCAACACAGAGCTGTTGGTTCTTTTGGCAGCCTACAGTAATTTCAATATTTTCCTCCAACACCATAACTCAAAAACATCAATTATTCTATGGTCTTCCTTATTCACTGTCCAGTTTTCGCATGCATATAAGGTTATTAAAAATACCATGGCTTGGGTCAAGCACACATTAGACCTCAAGCTGACATCTTTTTATTGGGATACAGTAATTAATAATTTGTACACATTATAATCTACAATGATTACATTATAAATTATTCATTGTTCATGACTGCATTCCAATCAAATAATAGTGCATATAGGATTGCAAGTGTGGATTGCAGGAGTGGTGGTGTAATCCTAAGTGCATTGTTGTTTTTGTTAGAATGTATTCATTTAATATTTATTATAAATGATAATTGAATATTAACAAGAACATATTAACTATTAATTATCATGTATACTGTTGCCCTTAAGTTCCATGAAGTCAGTCACTCTGTATAGGGTTTCCAAGGCTATATATCTTTACAGAAGGAGAAAGCCTTTCTCCAGCAGACTATGATGGTGGCCATGTGCTGTTGAGGCAGTTCTGACTCATAGCTACTGTGTAAAGGATTTCTGAGGATGTAAATCTTTACCTAAGAAGAAAGCCTCATCTTTTCCCCATGAAGTAGCTACTAGATTAAAGCAGCTGCCCTTGTAGCTAGCAGTCCAATACATAACCCACTATAAAACTAAGGTTCCTTATCAGGTATAAAAATGATTAGCTAACACACTCAGATAAAACAGCAGTGCTCAGGGGAATACACCACTGTTCATCTGTCAGTCTGTCTTACTGTGTTGACTTGAGTGTGGCTGTGATGCTGTAAGCTATGTCACTGGTATTCCAAATACTACCAGAGTCACCCATGGGGGGCAGTGTCAGTGGAAGGGAAGAAAACAAGGTTAGTCCTTGTTGCTGTTCTTGGTAAGTACCTTTGAGTCATTTCCAACTCCTAGCGACCCTCTGTAGGGTTTCCAAGGAGAGACTGGTGAATAGAACCACTGACCTTGTAGTTCAAACTGCCCTTGCAGCTCAGTGAATCATCCCACAGTACCACACCAGGACTCCATTTAATTAATCACTGGCGTAAACAATGTATGAATAGCATTGGAACGTTGCCAGATATAGTGCCAGTAGATGAGTCTCTTAGGAAGGAAGCAAGTAAAAGAATGCTGGAAGAGTTGCCCACTCCATGAAGAGTTGAGTTTAATGACATGAGTGGAGGAAAACATTCAGGATTCTCTTTTGCTGACAGTACCTAGCACAAAATGAGAAGAAACAGCTCCAAGTATCAATTAATAATGGAAACATAAAATGTATGAAGCATGAATCTAAGAAAATTGGAACTGGTCAAAAGTAAAATGGATTACATGAAGACTGATATCCTAGTGAGCTGACAAGGACTAGTATTGGCCATTTTGAGTCTAATGATCATGTGGTATGCTATGCACAAACACTTGAAGAGGAATGGCATCACATTCCTCCTCAAAAAGAATATTTCAGGATCTGTCTTGAAATATAATGCTGTCTGTGATAGGATAAAATCCTACTAGAAAGACCAGTTACTATTATTATTCAAATAGACTCATCAACCACTGAACCCAGTGATCAAAGAACAGAAGAATTTTACCAACTTCTTCAATCTGAAATCGTTCAAACATGCAATGAAAATTCTTTAATAATTAATGGTGATTGGAATGCAAAAGTTGGAAAGGAGGAAGGATTAGTACTTGGAAAATATAGCCAAGATGATAGAAATGATGATGGAGCTAACATGACAGATTTTGAAAAGGACAATGACTTACACAATACACATATCTTTTTTAAACAGTATGAAAGATGACAATACATAAGGAATACATCACCAGATGTCAGTCACAGAAATCAAGCAGACTATATCTGTGAAAAAAGACGGTAGAAAATCTCCTTGTCAACAGCCAAACCAAGGTCAGGGACAGATCGTGGAACAAATCGGCAATGGTTCAGGCTGAAGCCGAAGAAAATCAGCACAAGTCCACAAGAGCCAAAATTTGACCTTGAACATATCCCACTTGAATTTAGAAATTATCTAAAGAACAGAGTGGATGTATCCACAGTAATAATGGAAGACCAAATAGAGTTGTGAGATGACTTGAAGAATATCATACATGTAGAAAACAAAAGGTCACTCAAAAGACAAGAAAGAAGGAAAAAAGCAAAATGGATGTTAGAAGAAACTTTGGTACTTTCTCTCCATAGTAGAGATGATAAAGAAAAAAGAAAAAAAAATGAGAAAGCAAAAGATCTGAATAGAAAATTTCAAAGGACAGCTATAGAAAATAAAGTCAAGTATCATAATAAATGTGCAAAACCCTGGAGTTAGAAAACCAAAGGGAAGACAACATTCAGCATTTCTCAAGGTGTAAAAACTGAAGCAAAAGATCAACCCTACACTTTCAGTATTGAAGAATTCTATGAGCAAAATACTGGATGATGCAGAAAAACATCAAAAAGAAATTGAAGGAATACAGGGAATCACTGTACCAAAAAGAAATGAATGATATTTAACCATTTCAAGAGGTAGCATATGGTCAAAAGCCAATGGTACTGGAGGAAGAAGTCTAAGGTGCACAGAAGACACTGGCAAAGAACAAGGCTCTGGGAATGGATGGGATACAAATTGGAATTTTTCAACAAACTGATGTGGCACTGGAGACACTCTGTTGTCTACGCTAAGACACTTGGTAAACAAGTACCTGGCCAACTGATTGGAATAGACCCATATCTGTGCATATTCTAAAGAAAGGTGAT
>NW_006408680.1:3716395-3717201 GCF_000296735.1 Chrysochloris asiatica | reverse complement strand
CAGTACTTTATGGACTATGCAAAGAGTTTCGACTGTGTGGATCATAGCAAGCTATATACAACATTACAGAGAATGAATATTCCAGAACAGAAAATTGTGCTCATGAGGAACCTGTCTGAGATAGAATAAACATGACATTGAATGATTTAAATTAGGAAAGGTGTGTGCCGGTGTTGCATTTTTTTTTACCATACTTATTCTATCTATAGTCTGAGAAGCTGGATTATATGAAGAAAAATGTGGCATCAGGATTGCAGGAAGACTCACTAACAACCGGTGATATGCAGATGACGCAAGCTTGCTTGCTGAAAGCAAAGAGGACTTAAAATATGACTGATTAAGATAAAAAAAAACACAACCTTCAGTATGGGTTGCACTTAAACATAAAGAAAACAGAAATTCTCACCACTACATAAATCAACAATATCATGACAAATGGAGAAAAGATTAGAGTTGTCACATACTTCATTTTTATTGGATCCACCATCAACGCTCATGGGAGCAGCAGTAAAGAAATAAAACAACATATATAATTAGGCAAATCTGCTGCACAAGACCTCTTGAAAATATTCAAGAAGTCAGTCTGAGATCTAAGATGTGCCTGACCCACCATGGTTCTTTTGTAAGCTTCATATTCTTGTGAAAGTTGATCATTGAGTATGGAAGACCATACAAGAATTGATATATTTGAGTGATGGTGCTGGAGAAGAATATTAAAAGTAACACAACCTGCCAAAAGAACACAGACATCTGTGTTGGAGGAGGTGCAGTCATAATCCTTACAAACCAAGATGGCCAGGCTTCAT
>NW_006408680.1:3712562-3715241 GCF_000296735.1 Chrysochloris asiatica | reverse complement strand
TGTGTCTGTCTTTTTTGTATATATTTCGTCTCTCTCTTTCTCTATCCCTTTCGTCGCCAGATCTCCCTTATTCGTGACACCCACACTTCATTGTCGAGGCTGGACCCCGACATAGGACCTCGACAAGACATATTATCAGGCGGGGCCAGTCCCCAGAGAAGGATTAGTCAGTGGTATTATCAGGCATATTCTCAGGTGGGACCAGTCCCTGGAGAAGTGGAAGGTCAGACCTCCAATGAGATGGATTGGCACAGTGACAGCAGAAATGGGCTTAACAATGATTTCAATGATGGCACAGCACTGAGAAGTGTCTCTTTATTCTGTGCATATTGGACCTAACAACAACAAAAAAACATCTTTCTGGTATTCTCTGCTTTTAACCACGATCCAATTGGCATTGGCAATGATATTCCTAGTTTCATTTCCTTTTCTGAATCTGGATTGAATTTTTGACATTTGAAACTCTGTTCATGTGTGGCTTCAACTATTGTTTTAATATCTTCAGCAAAATTTTACGTGCATGGGATATTAATGATATTATTTGATTTTTTCCACAATCCATTGAATTTTCTTAATGATAGGCATAATTATGTATCTTTTCCAATTGGTTGGTCTGGTAGCTACCTTTTCAAATTTCTTGGCATAGATGAGTGCCTCCTGTACTGCATCAGTTTGTTAAAACATTTAAATAGGTATTTCATCAATTCTTGGAGCCCTGTTTTCCACAACTGCCTTCAGTGCAGTTGGATCTTGTGTCTCAATACCAGTTTGTGATCATATGGTATCTCTTGAAATAATTGAACATCAACCAATTATTTTTGGTACACCATTGATGTACACCATTAGCTTTAGAAAAAAATCAACCCAGAGAGATCACATGGAATAATTCTTCATCAAAAAGTCTGACTAAAATTTTGGTTGAGTTCTCCCCTCCATGTTCAATGAAAAGGACCACTGAATTGTCACCTTCTTTGAAGAGTTTTTTGTTTTTCCTTAAAAAGTGTTTGGCTATTAGGGAGAAACTTTTCATAGCTGTGTTTTTGCAATGACGTTTTGAACTAAGAAAAGAGCAGATTGAGGTTAAAGATAAATGCCCTCAAATGGAATAGAAGGTGGAAATCACTCTAAGCTTTCTTCCCTTTGTTCTCGGGGACACTGTGACTCAGAACCAGGGGCAGTGTAGTGCTGTCAAGTCAGAACCCTATCATTGTCCTTTTCTAAGCCTAATTGCCCCTCTTCCAAATCCAAAAGAGACAGAAACACAAGACTGAAAGAGAGAGCCAAAATAACTTGTAATTGCTACTTCTAAAACAATGTGGTTTTAGAAAGAAAAATCTAAGGAGTTAATTAAAGGATGTGCAAATGTCTTTATGTTCTGGTGTTCTTGGGTCTGGTGGTGATTGCACTCAAAGGGCTGGTGATCGAGGAATGATTGTTGGATAAATGCTTTTCTAAAATTAAAAAAAAAACACACACTCAAGTGAAATTTGAATGTGGTATACTGACAGCATAATACCTAGAGAGGTTTTATGATCAACAGTGATAGGGCTTTCTCACTGGATTATGATTATTATTTTGACATTAAAAATGTCATATGCTAAATAAACTCAACTATATAATTGTTACATTTATAGAGAATGTTGGTGTGGTGCTGTAGGATGAGCACTGGACTGTCAACCACAAGGTCAGCAGTTCCAACCCACAAGATACTTGTTGTAAACTCTGTACAGGGTCACTATGCATGGGGACCAACTTGAGGGCACTTAACAACAAAATTGACAGAGCAAATGAAAATTAGACTAGTACAAAAGAAAAATTTTAAGTGGTTCAAAAATGGGCAGGAAGTATAAATGGAGAGTAAAAGAGAAGAACTATGAGAAGTCTAGATCTTTCTTCACCCCAACAATCTCCAGGCTCTTCTGAGAGACACAACTTAGTTTCCTGTCCTTCAAGTCCTATCACCACTCCCACACACACATCACTCCATTCACAATGTTATGGAGGAAGAAGAATAATACATAAAGTGCATGGGGTAAAGAAAGTGGCTATGACCAGGAGAACATATCTGGATTCATCGCCATATGGTTAAAGTATGCAATAGCCAGTGGGTTCACTCACAATTCAGTAAGTTAGCATAGAGGTGGAATGGCCAAGAAGAAGGTCAGAGTTGCCTAGAGAAACAAGTGGCATTGTGTGACAGTATAGGAATGGTTGACTGAACTTTCATTTGAATGTCCACCAAGCATACAAATTAAATTTCTCTTCTTATTATGTCATTAAGGTTGAAAAATTCACCAAATACACTGGATGTGGCCAATTTCCCATGAATTTTCTACTTAGGTTTATGAGCACTTAAGAATATAATAGCAATGCCAGTTTTCATCAAACATCACTTCCACTAAGCCCAGTTTTCTTCCATTTTCAACAGTCCAGAGGCCCACCAATAAAGCTTACTACATTACAGGCATCTTAAAGATGTAACTTGGGTGATTGAGGGGCATCTGATCCAAGCCATAGTATTGTCAGCTACCTCATATGTATGGAAAAGTTGAGCAATGAATAAGGAAGACTAGAAAGGAATCAAGGCATTTGAATTATGTTGTTGATGAAGAATATTGAAAGTATCATGGACTGCCAGAAAAACAAACATTTCTGTCTTGGAAGAAGTACAGCCAGATG
>NW_006408680.1:3709600-3710858 GCF_000296735.1 Chrysochloris asiatica | reverse complement strand
TTTTTGATGATGAATATGACACAATTCTTCTTCAATTGTCATTCCTGGCATACTAAACCTTGTGATTTTCAGATTCAAAATGACCAACACTAGTCCATTTCAGTTCACTAATGCCTAGGATATCATTGTTCTTGTGTTCAACTTCAGTTTTAATAAATTCTTATTTTCTTAGACTCATATTTGGTACATAGCATGTTCTGATAATTAATGGGTGTTTTCAACCATCTCTTCTCATTTAGAGTTGTACCGACCAGCAAATGAAGGTTCATTTACTCCATTTGTTTCATCATGGTCAACTGTATTTTGAGGAGACAGCTCTTACCCAGTCATATTTAGAATGCCTTCCAATCTGTGGGACTCATTTTCCAGCATTATATCTGACAGTGTTTCACTGCTATTCAAAATGTTTTCAGTGACTAAATATTTGGAAGTAGTCCATCTCTCCTTTTTCCACATCCGTCTTAGTCTGGAAGCTCAGCTGATGCCTGTTCACCAATAGTAACCCTGCTAGTATGTAAAGTACCATTTACATAGCTTCCAGAATCACAGTAATACAGAAGGCACCACAGTTCATCATACTGACAGACAAATGATGGAATGAAGAATTGCAGCCTTGGAAACTCTACACAGGGTCATCATGAACCAGAACAGACTCGATGAAACTTAACAAAAACAACAACCTGTGATATCTATTAGCCGAAGCATTTCACAGGTAGTTTGTTTGATACACACAGCAGCCTATGGATAAGAAATTCTTACTCCAATTATATACTTGAGTCAGTTTTGCCTCTGATACTTTAGGATAAACACCCATGTTCTTACCTTTCAAGAGGCAAAATAATATTGGAACACAAGTTGTCATATCTGTAGTCTTTGTATCACAATTCCATTAACAGTTCCATGACTACATTATGTTATGACGGAGATTTTATCAAAGCGATATTTTATCAATAATCAAATGCATGCTAAATAATCGAGGGTGGTGATCTTTGTTATGTGTGATGGATTTTTATAAATATTTCATGTTATACATTCGGAAAGTATAACAATAAATCCCAAAGTTGGAAATTGTAACTAATACCTACATATACCAGTGATCATCAAAGGGATAATGTAACTCCAAGAAGGAGAAAAAGAAAAAATGGTACTAAAATGTCTTTGGGTTCTTGGGCAACACTGGTCTACCCTAATTTTAATATTCTACATTCCTATTCAAACTCACCAGCTGTTCCTCAGAAACCCTATACAGGGTCACTAT
>NW_006408680.1:3707447-3708550 GCF_000296735.1 Chrysochloris asiatica | reverse complement strand
GATTGGAATGTGAAAGCTGGAACCAAACAAGAAAGATCAGAAGTTGGAAAACATGGTTTTGGAAATAGAAATGATGCTGGAGATCACATGATAGAATTGTGCAAGATTATGACTTATTCACTGCACATACCTTTTCAACAGCATAAATGGAGAATATGCGTGCGGACCTCCCCAGATGGTATACATAAGGATCAAATTGACTAAATATCTGAGAGAATGATGTCAAAGCCCAATATCAACAATCTGATGCAGCTCTAAATGCTCACTCCTCTGTGCGAAGAAATTTGGAAAAGAGCTACCATGTTGGGAAAGACCCTTATTTGTGTCCATTCAATGGAAAGCTTACCCAAGGGAATGTGAAAATCATTGAATGATATCATTAATATCACATGTAGCAATACATTGACCTTGAAATCACAGAAATTCAACTTAGAATCAGAAAAAGACATAGAATGAGGGATATCATTGCTGACCTCAAATGCATCTTGGCTGAAATCAGAGAATACCAGAAAGAAATTTACTTGTACTTTATTGACTTTGCAAATGCAATTAACTTTGTGTATCATAACAAGCAATGGATAATATTGCAAAGAATGGGAAATTATATAACACTTAATTGTGATCATGAGGAATGTGTGAATAGAACAACAGGAGTTGTTAAAACAGAACAAGGGGATACTGAATGGTTTGAAAATCAGGAAAGGTGTGTTCCAGGGTTGTGTCCTTTCACCATACTTATTTAATCTGTATTCTAAGTAAATAGTCTGAGAAACTGAATTATATGAAGAAGAACATGACATCAGGATTGGAGGAAAACTAATTAACAGCCTGAGCTATGCAGAAGATAAACCTTGCTTGCCAGAAGCAAAGAGGACTTGAAATACTTACTGATGGAGATCAAAGACTTCAGTCATCAGTATAGATTGCACTTCAATGTGAAGAAAACAAATCCTCACAACTGTATCATTAAATAGCATGATAATGGAGACAAGATTTAAGTTATCAAAGATTTCATTTTCCTGGATCCAAAATCAACACTCATGAAAACAGCACTCAATAAATCAAATGATGTATTACATTAGATACATTTACTAAAAAAGACC
>NW_006408680.1:3693096-3705372 GCF_000296735.1 Chrysochloris asiatica | reverse complement strand
GTGGACATTTAATAGGTGTTGATAAAATATGTGCTGCCTTTAAAAAAAAAAAAAAAAAAAAAAAAAAACCTCTGTAAATTGTTCAGGAGCAAACATGTTAATTTCCAGACTCAAGTGGACCTGACCCATGCCAGGATATTTTCAATCTCCTCATATTTATGTGAAAGTTGAAAATAAATAAGCATGAGCTTAGTAGAACCAATGCATTTTTAATTTTGGTGTTAGCAAAGAGTATTGAAAATATCATGAACTTCCAGAAAGAGAAACAATCTATGCTGGAAGACCCCAGTACTCTTTAGAAGGGAGGATGGGAAGAGTGTGTCTCTGGTTATTTGTACTGCTAACCTTGCAGTTCAAACCAACCTTAAGGTCCAGTGCATTACCCTGCAGCACCACATAATGCTTGGTAAATTGGAGGGTCAGCAAAAGAGATGAAAATTCTTAATAATATGATTGACACTTAATAAGATGATAAATAAGATGTTTGAGCCCATAGGCAGCAACTATGGGCTCAAACATAGTGATTGTAAGGACGGTGCAAGACTGGGCAGTATTTCCTTTAGCTGGGCAGAGGGTTCCTATAAGTCAGAACTAACTTGATAGCTCTGTATTGACTAATATCACTATTTAGTCATAGTCATGTCTTTCAACCAAGCAATCCCAAGAATGTATGCTTACAACATTATATAACTATATTAATTTCTAATCCAGATAAAAGCTTGGATTTTTTTCCCCAACTTTTGGAGCAAAATAGATAGTCCAACAAGACACAGAACATGCACCCTGAGCTAAAAGACTTTAGTCATATAGTTGTATAGTACAGTGGATTTTTAGTTTCAAATTTTGAAACTGAGTGTTGAAAAAAAAAAAACCTTATATATTTCATTTTCTAGTATACATTTCCCATGAAGTAAAGAATATGGATCAGCATTGACCCAACAGCATCTAAAACCAACAAAGTATGGCATGCAAAGTATTTAAGAACTTTTCATGCATAAAAGTGCTTAAAACTGTGTGGCAATGTGAGTTAATGTGCTGAACTGCAAAGTTGGTTTGAACAGCAAGCTCAGTGGTTCAAGCTCACCAGCTGCTCCTCAGAAACCCTGTACAGTTGGAACCGACTCATTGGCACTTACCTACAATAACAATGCATATTTCAAGCCAGTTTGGAGAAGATATAAAATTTCCCCTTACCAAATATTTGTGCTTTCTAAATTGATGTTCCTAATAATGTTGGAGTCCTGGTATGACACTGCAGGATAATGTGCTGCACTACAAGATCAGTTTGAGCTGTAAGGTCAGCAGTTCAAATCCATCAGCGGCTCCTCAGAAACACTATATAGAGTTGTTATGAGTCAAAAATGAGTCAAAGGCACTTAACAACAGCAACGACAATAATGTTGATAATGAAATAAACCTTATTCACCATTTGATATCATAATATCCTCATGAAATCAAATGAAGATTTCTGCTTGAAGTAAGCACCATTTATTCATTACTTTATTTAGTAAACATAATGACTAGGTGGTAGGCATAACACTGATCGCTTAGAAAGAAAGATAAATTTTTTAATGCTCCCTGCTTTCAAGAAGTTGATAGTCTAATAGCTGAACTAGGTTAAAGTTCCTCCTTGGAAGAAAGAATGTTGCTGTCTGTACAAATGTTAATATAGACCCATATTCTAGCAAATCTAATGTTTCTACTGTCCATTACCTATGACTTGAATTTGCAATTGTTTCTTTTTATCTAGCATATTATACAGAAGTCAGTTTTTAAGACTCAGCAATATGAAGATGAAAATACACAATAAAGCAGTAGCATTATATGATCATTACAGATTAATGAACAATATTAAAAATTCAGACCATTTATTCTAAAAAAGAACGAAGAATTAATCTCCAAGGCAGCTCTCTAGAATCACATTAATTCTGTTCTCCAGTAAGTATATTTATTTGAATCTATGTTTTTTTTTTTTAAAAGGCCACATATCGTACAACAGTTAGAAAAAAAAAAAATAAAGAAAACTTCTTACTAAGTTTGATTTCTCCATTATGATTTACTGAACTTGCTCATTGGTGAAAAGCTATTTAGCTGATAAAAATGATAGCCATAATGATATGTTGGGAGCCCAGGTGGCACTGTAAGAGAAGCACCGGACTGCTAAACACAAGGTGGGCAGTTCAAACCCACCAGCTGCTCTGTTGATTAAGAGTCTTTTTGCTTCTGTAAAGCATTAGAGCCTTGAAAACCCTATGTTGTTGGTCATGTGCCGTAGAGTCGGTTCCAACTCATGGTGACCACGTAAAGAGTTTTTGAGGCTGTAAATGTTTATGGAGACAGAAAGTCTTAACTTTCTACAGTGGAGCAGTTGGTAGATTCAAACTGTTGATCTGGCAGTTAGTAGACAAACTCATGATCCACTAAGCTATCAGGGCTCATTGGAAAACCTACTCAGGGTCACTATTCATGGAAACCAATTCCACGGCACCTATCAACCACAACTTTAATTAGTTTTCTTGGGCTGATGTACCCTCAGTTGTTCAGTAAATGCAAATCCTGTGCAACCACATAGAGTCTTTCTCTCGAGAGGATGTGATAGATCCCCTTAGGATGTTGATCTCCTTAAGACTGTCCTTCACAACAATGTGCGGTGCACACAATGACTCCTCATCAGTATTTCACCCAGCGGAACAAATGCCACTTCAAAGGCATTTTCTAGTTAACAGTCTATGTGAACTAAACCCTGGACTTTGTCAAAATGTTCACAGGAATCATGCTAAGTGAGCGGGAATCAACTTCATGGCAATGGATTTGCTTTTGAGGGGCATGTGGGATTTATGCACTGGTGACCCAGTGGATTAAATAGTGGGTTGCTTAAGGTAGAAAGTTCGAATACACCATGGCTTTGAAAGAGAAAGATGAAGCTATCTGATATCTTAACGATTTAGAGTCTTGGAAAACCTAGGAGCACTTCCAGTCAGTCCTCCAGGATCTCTATGAGTCCAAGTCAACTGGGCGGCAGTGGCTGAGTTTCCCATGTACTGACCTGGCTGTGCGTCCATGGGAACAAATCAACCCAGCTTCTAGAACACTGCCCAAAATAATAAGTATAGTCTATCCCCCATGTTGTGGCTTCAAGAAAATCCTGTTATCTGATTATGTAACTGAGCAAATTTAAACTACAAGATTAGCATCCTATCAAAGAAATGAAAAGAAATTGCCTGAGATCTTAGCCATGAATAATACAGAACAAGAAAACCTAGGCATCTTTTTCCCCCCTCAAGAATACAAATCTCACCATAGAATGTCCCATATATCTCTAATCTGAAGAGAGAGATTGTGTTATTTAGATCATTTTGACAAACCGCTCAAGTAACCTTTGCAAATGCGCCTTTAAAAGCAGATGAGACAGTCCCTAAAAATAGTGTACCAAGCAACAGAGTCAAATTGTTGGGGAATTGCTCCTTAATGCATTAGAAAGTCTATTCCTATGGCACTTAAGCTAGCCAAAGTAATAAATATAAAATGGTAATTTTTCTCCATGAGCTGTTCTTGCTGCTCCCTCCTGATTTCATTCCCACCCAGGAGTAATATAACACTGCCTGTTCTCAGCCTCCTGAATTCATGGAACCAGGCACTGAGTCTCTGCTACTTTGTTAAATGTACTCAAAAGAAGTTAGCAATTACAATGAATCCCTCTGTTGCCTGGGCACTGCCGATCTCAATTTGTGGAGTATGAGTATCAATGGAGTGTTTCAAGTGCAAGGAGCCTCTAGCCTCCAACAATACACTGGTTGAATACCCTTTTATATCCTCAGCCTCTCTTTTCTTTCCCTCATACCCAGAGAGTTGGGCAGGGGAAATGCTGAGCAAGTAAGAAAGTCCATGTGGGTCCTGCTAATTTCAGTGACAACAAGATTACCATGAAGAAAGAAGCAACATTCCAAACCTGAGTGCACTGAGTGAGTTTATCCTGGGAGGAGAGGAATTTTGAAGAAGGGACTCTTATTGGGAGTGAAAAGTAAGCTTTAAGATATGTGGGGCATTGTGAAATAATTGGAGCTCTAGTTACCATCCTTGGAAACACTGGAGAGCTATGTTCTAAAATAAGCATAGACCACTGGAGGCTTTGTTTTTGCCATCCTGGAATTATGGGACAAGGCATTGCTTGTTTTGTATCCTTGAATTTACAGGAGGCTCTAAGTTGGTAAACTGAATTTGAATCTTACACCCATCACTGGTTTACTAGTTGCAAAGGATTTCCAAGGTGCAGCTGGTGGGTTCGAAAGGTCAGTCTTAACAGTTAGTTGTCAAGTATTAAACCTTAACTGTTACTGTTGTTAGGTGCTGTTGAGTCAGTTCTGACTAATACCGACACTATGTATACCAAAGCGAAACCCTGTCCAATCTTGCATCATCCTCACAATGTTGTTATGTTTGAACCCATTGCTAGTGCCATTTCATGGGAGTCTTACATTTTTTTGATGACCCTCCACTTTATTAAGCATGATACCCTTCTTCAGCTACTAGTATCTCCTGATAATATGTCCACAGAAAGATGACGTCTCATCATCCTGACTTCTAGGGGAATTCTGGTTACACTTCCTCTAATACAGATTTGTTTGTTCTTTTCCAAGCTACTTTTAATATTCTTTTTAATATTCTTCAAATAAGTCAATTCTTCTAAGGTCTGCCCTACTTTCATATGCAATTGGAAATACTATGGCTTGGGTCAGGCACACTTAAGTCCTCACACTGACATTTTTAATATTTAACACTTTAACGAACTCTTGTGCAACAGATTTTCCTAATGCAATATTTTGCTTGAGTGTTGATTGTGGATACAAGTCACATGAATTATTTGATAGCTTCAACCTTTTCTCCACTTACCATGCTGTTAGTTACTGAGCCAGTTGTGAGGATTTTTGTTTTCTTTACATTAAGGTGCAATCCATACTGAAGGCTAAACTAGTGATGGATTTTCATCAGTATTTTGAGTCACCTTCGCTGTCAGCAAGCATGTATCATCTGCATATGGCAGAATCTTAATGCGTCTTCCTCCAATTCTGATACGATGCTCTTCTTCATATCATCCATCTTATCAGATCATTTGCTCAGCATACAGATTGAACAAGTATAAAGAAAGGGTGGAGCCCTGACCCAAACGTTTTCTGATTTTAATCCATTCAGTATCTCCTTGTTCTATTTAACAGTTGCCTTTTGGTCTATGTACAAGTTCCTCATGAGCACAATGAAATGTTCTGGAATATCATTTTTCACAATGTTATCAAGAGTTTGTCATGCTTTACACAGCTGAAAGCCTTTGCACAGTCAATAAAACACAAGTAAACATCATACTTGTGGGAGAAAGATGAGGCTTTCTGCTCCTATAAAGATTTACAGCCTCAGAAACCCTGTACAGGGTCGTTATGAGTCAGAAGTGACTCCATGGCACATAATCAATCAACCAACCAAACATCGTACTAGTATCCTCTGCTTTCAGCCAAGGTCCATCTGGCTTCAGCAATTATATCCCTAGTTTTTTGTCCTTTTCTGAATCCAGATTGAATTTCTGGAAGTTCACTGTCAATGTACGGTTTCAGCCATGTTTGAATTATCTTCACAAAATTTTCTTGCCTGTGATATTCATGACATTGTTCCATGATTTCTGCATTCTGTTAGATCTCCTCTTTTTAGAATGGGCACAGATATGACTCTCTTCCAATTAACCAGATAGTTGTCTTCTAAATTTCTTGGTGTAGATGATTGAGTGCCTCCAGTACGTCATCACTTTATTGAAAGATTTAAATTTGTAATCCACCAATTCCTGGAGTCTCATTTTTCACAAATGTCTTCAGCGTAGCTTGGATCTCTTCCTCAGTATCATTGGTTCTTGATCATATACTATCTCTTGAAAGGATTCAATATCAACCATTTCTTTTTGGTTTAGTGACTCTGTATATTTCTCCAATCTTCTTTTGATGTTTTCTGCATTATTCAATATTTTGCCCAGTTGAGGCTTGAATTTTTTCTTTCATTTTTTCACCTTGAGAAATATTGAGCATGTTCTTCCTTTAATTAGTACCTAATTATCCCTATGCTGAGTCCTGGGGTGGCACTGTGGGTTAATGCTCTGGACTGCAAAGTCAGTTTGAACTGCAAGGTTGGCAATTCAAGCTCACCAGAGGCTCCTCAGAAACCTTATACAGGGTGGCTGTGGGTCGGAACTGACTCAAAGGAACTTCACCACAGCAATCCCTATGTGCTTACTACATGTTGCTACCTTGTGTGGTGTGTTCATTTCCCAGGACTGTCATAACAAAACATTGGAAAATGGGTGAGCTTAAAGAACAGAAATATCTTGTTTCATAGTTATAAACCAGGAATATCATTCAGAACATTGGCCATTTTGATTCCTTCTGAGGAACCTGTTTGTCTGAGAGAGAGAGAGAAAGCTCCGTGCCCCTTACCTGGCTTCAGTGTTTCCAGGCACTTTCTGGCATTCCTCTGGTGATGCTGCTGTGTGTGTTTTCCCTTTAAAATGCCAGCTCAGAAGGGATGAGGACTGCCTCCCACCTGTCTCTGCTGTGATTTCACTAACTAAAATGAGAGCATCTGCAGAAAAGAACACTGTTTCTCCCAAGTCACAGTTGTGCATACAGAGGTGAGGGATTTAACATCTATTCGTGGTGGGGGAGGGGGGAGCACAATTCATTCCATCATAGGTGGTAAGGAAATAAGAGGGAACATCAAAAAATTCACAGGAAAATTGAATTAAAAGATAATGATTTTTTTTTCATGAACTTGAAACCGCCTCATATAATTAATAAGTCCTTAGAGTCTACAGAGACTCTATAGTTACCTGATGTTGCTGTAACACAAGTTGTTGTTGGTGTTAACTGACCTCCAGTCAATTTCAACCATAGCTACCCTGTGTATGGTTTCCAAGGAGCAGCTGGTGATCTTGAACCACCGACCTTGTTGTTCAAATGACTTTGCAGTCCAGGGCATTAACCCATAGTGTCACACCAAGACTCCATAACACAAGTAGGTAACTTTAAAGAGCAGAACTTAATTTTGTCACAGTTCTGAAGGTCAAAAGTCTAAATCCGGGTGGGTGTACAAACATAAGCACCAAACCACGCTTCCAAAGTCCTCTCTATTCAGCTGGGTTCAAGAATTCATTCCAGTGGCCTCATACAAGTCAGCGAACACACAGTTATGGAGTTTATTAGCAAAAATTACAGGTTACAATAAAGGGTCAGTTGTCCAAGTCAGCTGCTGATAAACACCTGTAGAACACAGCACGCCAGTATAAGCCTCATTCTAAAGATACTAAAGAGCCTCTAGCTCTGTGGGTCAGCAAATCTAGCTCCCCAACTTAATTTCTTGAAGGTACCCCACTCCACAAGCAAGTTGAGTGCTGTTGGCTCTGTGGGCTGGGAGTCCACTGCTCTGTCTTGAGCTCTGGCTCTTGGTTCTGCTGCTGATGCTCCTCCGTCAGTCCTCTGGTATCACAGCTTTCTGCTCCTGGGTCCAGGAGGTCAATGTGCAGGGATCTTGGGGTCCAAAGGATGTACTTTGGGCAGGAAGCTTGCTTTGATGACAGTGAGATCCCCTCTCCTCCTTCTGAGATGACATATTTTAATCCCATGCTGGAGTTTCCAGTTTTAACTATCAGAGTGAATTTTGCACATACATAGCTAATCCATGGAAGCCTATTAGTACTTTCTCCCACCTTCTCTTAAGCAGCCCTAGCAGTACAGAAACGTTGTTTGGTGGAACTTACAGACTATGGCTAGTAGAACATTAGATAATTCACTGCCCCACAGTAGGATAGTGGTTACAAATTGGGCTGCTAACCTCAAGGTTGGCAGTTTGAAATTACCAGCCATTCCATGGGAGAAAGATGAAGCTTTCTGCTTCCGTAAAGATTTATAGCCTTAGAAACCTTGTACAGGGTCGCTATGAGTCAGAGCCGACTGCACGGTACTTAACAAAAACAACAACAGTTGGCCATGTAGATTTCTTACTTGTTAGTGGTCCTGGGTGTTCCTTGGTCACGTGGTGTTCATTTGCTAATAAAAGACCCTCACATGATGTTTTATCTTCCCTGTGTGTGTGCACCTCAGTGTCTATTCTGGTCCTTTTACAACTCAGATGATTAGGTTTAGTATCCACCCTACATGGGTAGGGTCTAATTAACACACACACACACAAATACACTCTTTACAAAAGCTGTCACATCCACAGATATGAGGAGGCCAGGGGTTTCAGACATTTGGAGGAGGGAGTTGGGGTAGGGGGCAGGATACTAGTCAATCCAAAAGAAGGGTCTCGCTGGAGTCCAGGTGATAAATGACAGGTGAAAGAGGAACATACAGAATATTGACCAAGGAGAGTTGACAGACTTTGGCCTCTGGGTGTCAATTGCCAGTGAAAGGGAAGAGTTCTAAATGGGTCTGAGACCTCAGGACTGGATGGTGGGAGCTGGGAGCAATAGTTTCTGGAAAGAAGTATTGACTGAGGTACCAGAAGGCTACTCTCTAATGGGGAAGCAGATGTTCTTGATATTAGGGTGAACCACACAGTACTTCTTTTGATTTTATCTGTAGCAGTATTTTAAAGAGCATTTAGAGAGAATAGATTGAAGTTGTCAATGAATGCATTGTTCTTGGAATCACAATCAACAATCATTCAAGAAATCAAATCACATATTACATTAGACAAATCTGCTGCCCAAGACCTCTTTAAAAGTGCTGAAGAGCAAAGATATCAATTTGAGGACCAAGATGTGGCTTATCTAAGCCATGGTATTTTCAGTAGTCTCATATGCATGTGAAAGTTGGAGAATGTATGAGGACAACCAGAGAACCATTTCAGTTGTGGTGTGGGCGAAGAATACTGAAGTTACCATGCCCTGCCAGAAGAACAAAGAAGTCTGCCTTGGAAAAAGTAGAGGCAGAATTCTTCTTAGAAACCACGATGGGGAGACTTTGTCTCTCACTTTACACATGTCATTAGAAAGGAGAGAGGTCCTGGAATGGATGGCACTGTGGGCTAATGTGCTGGACTGCAAGGTCAGTTTGAACTGAAAGGTCAGCGGTTCAAGCTCATCAGACACTCCTCAGAAACCCTAAACAAGGTCATTAAGGGTCGGAACTAAGTCAATGGCACTTAACAATAACAAGAAATTCCCTGGCGAAGGACATTAAGCTTGGTACCCCCAACGAGATGAATTGATACAGTGGCAGCAGCAATGGGCTGGGGAGTAACAGTTGTGAGGGCGGTGAGGGTGGTTAAGGACAGGGTTGTGTTTCCTTCTGTTTTTCCTAGGAACTGACTCAATGGCACCTAACAACGACTGCAAGTAATATTTTCGATAAAGTAGAAATAGCAATACCTTGCTTTCCTATGCCATAGGGTTATAATGAGAGTCAAATGGAATTATTTGTGAAATTTCTTTTTGTAAAGCATTATACAAACATTGTACTAAGACATCAAGTTTTGAGATTGCTTAGTAGAATCTTTATTGTCTTAGAAGCCATACATTTTCTAAATTGAGGAGTCCTTTCGCAGTTCTTGATACCTGCTATAATAATAATGAACAATAATAAAAAAGTTTTTAATTGAACCCCCTGTGACAGAGTGGAACAGTCCCACAAGGTTTCCTAGGGTGTGTGATAATCACTGGACTGAGAACCCCCAGCCACTCCATGAAAGATAGATGAGGCTTTCAGATCCTGCACACGTTTACAGCTTCAGAAACCTCCTATACGTTTGCTATGAGTTGGAACCGACTTAACTGTACTCACAGACAATCTTTCTCCTAAAGAGCTGTTGGGTGAGTTCAAACCTTGAACTTTCAACTTAGCAGCCGAGCAATTAACTCTGTGCCACTAGGGCTCATTACTCATGACTATGTTGTTGTGTTAAGGAGCTCTGGTAGTGTAGTGGTTACAAATCGAGTTTGAACCGTAAGGTCAGCTGGTCAAAACTACCAGCTGTTCCACAGGAGAAAGATGAGGCTTTCTGCTCCTGTAAAGATTTACAGCCTAGGAAACCCTGTACAGGATCGCTATGAGTTGGAACTGACTCCAGGACACATAACAACAACAACAACAATGTTGTTGTGTTGTTGTTGTGTGCTTTCAATCAATTTTACTCACAGCAACCCTATGTAACCAAGGAGAACAGCCCCATAGGGTTTTCTTGGCTATTGTTATGGGAGCAGATCACCATGTTTTTCCCCCACACTGGGTAGGTTCCATGCCAAACATCTGCTTGGCAGTCAGGACTTAATCACTGTGCCACCTGTACTCCTTTAATAATAAAATAAGTGTGACATATTATAGTGTCTACTGTATGCCCCAAACAGAAACTAAACCTCAGGTATTAGAAGACTTTAATAGTAATGAAGTGAAGCTAGGAGTCCTGGTGTAGCACTGTAGAAAAAACACTGGACTGAGAAATTCCAGGTCAGTAGTTCAAACCCATCAGCTGCTCCTCAGAAACTCTGTACAAGTCACTAGGAGTTAGAACTGACTCATGGGCACACAAGAGCAAGTGAAGCTGGCTTTCAGTTCTGACCTGTGCCAAGTTCTGTGCTCACTACTGCAGACAGATGAGCTCTGAGGCTGCAGGACCATGTGTGCATCCCCCCCACCCCCACCCCGCAGGGAGGGAATGAGTTATCTCTGCCCTGAGGATCAGGAGGACAGAGTCCTCCTCCCTCCCTACTAAGCTGCAGCTGCCCATTCAGTACCAGAAAGCCTCCTCTGCAGTCAGTATTTGTAGAAAAGCACAGTGAAAATGCTCGACTTCACCACCCCTGGGAAGAGAGATTGTTATAAAGGGACCCCGATGCTCGCTGTCTCTTCCATCGCTCAGTGATGAGGTTCTGACACGTTTCTATTTCTGGGGCTGCTTCCTCGGGAGTGCTTCCCTGATGTGTCTGGAATACTGAAGGGCTGTCATCTAGGATCAGGAAAGTCTCTTGCACAGGAGGAGGGCCCCTCATGCTCTCTGTCTCCTGGTGGGTGACTCCTCACCAGCACTGCATTGCCCACCATGTGGATCATAGGACCCACATGGATGAGTGAAATTCTAGGTGTGGTTTTCACCAAAAGTATCATTTCCACCTCCAGACTGCTTGGAGGAACCTTTCTCAGAATGCACAATACTCTAAGTGTCTCTCTCCTCCGTCTCTGGAAGACACTATCAGAGTGACAGTGGAGAATGAGACTCCCTGGAGGAAACCAAGGGGCCTCAGTGGTTTCGAGACTGGGTAATTAATTAAAGTCTTAATGATAGAGAATTGACTGTTTGGTTTCTGTAATATAACCTGGGGCATTGAAATTAAAGTGAACCTATTCTGGACCACATCGCTGCTCTCCACATGCATTTGGCAGGGTTTCAGCTTCTGCTGCCATGATCTTGGCTTCCTTTCTTGCCTTGGCACAAAAAGCAAAAAATAAAATAAAATGAAGAAACTTTTTTTTCTTCTGATTATTCACCTCTAGTACCCTGCTTATTACATTCTCTAGTACTGTAGAATTGATTTGACTAATTCATTCTGTCCTTATTTTCAAGAGATGGGTTAGAAAACAACATTGGGACTTTGGAAAGGTTTGAATAATACTACTCATACCTCGTGTCATCATCCACTCACTTCCGACTCCCAATGACCCTGGAGGGCAGAGTAGAACTCCCCCTCAGGGTTTCTGAGACCGGAAATCCTTTTAGGAACAGATAGCCTCATCATTCTCTCATGGAAGGGCTGGTGAGTTTCAATCTCCTAGCTTGTGGTTAGTAGCCCACTGCTTAGATGCCACCAGGGCCCCTTTCAATAAGACTGTGGTGATGGTTATGTGCCGTGGAGTCAGTTCTGACTCATAAAGACTCTGCCTAGGGTTTCCAAGGCTGTAAATCTTTAAGGGAGCAGAAAACCTTGTCTTTCTCCTGTGGAACAGCTGTTAGTATCGAACTGCTGACCTTGAGGTTAGCAGCCTGACACATAACCATTATGCTACCAGAGCTCCTTAAATAATACTATACAGCATTTTAAAATACTGGAGTTCCTTGGGTAATGCACACAATTAACTTAAAGATTGGAGGTTTGAGTACAAAGGCCTGCAAGCCACTTAGAAAAAAATCATCCAATGAGAGCCATATGGAACACAGTACTACTCTGACAAACATGGGGTCTCTATGAGTCAGAGTCGACCCTAAGGAAACTGGCTTTTTAAATCCTAAAAAGAGAATCTCCTTAGTACC